>NC_090444.1:562573788-562876642 GCF_031143425.1 Pleurodeles waltl
TGAAAAGGCAAGAATGCAGCATATTTACGAGATACAGTGCATTCTTGTTTTTAGCCATCGCCTAATTTGATGCCTAACACCACCAGACGCGCCCTTGCACCATCTAGTTTGTTGGCAGGATTATTTTTGTGAAAGAAGGGACACCTCCCTGCACAAAAACAATCCATAGAGGAGTCTTCCTCTTTCTATGTGTGCTGCACATGGAAACACATGGATATTTCTCCTTGTGATGCCTCCCCTGGGGAGCTGTAAAGTTTTGACTCATTCCCAGGTTTACAGATTCTTGTAATTCTGGGATTGTATTAAAACCCATGGGTGTTGCATGGAAAACCTACTGCAATGCCCATGGAACACCCCCGACACAGTGTAAGGCAATGCAGTGACTTGCGTTGCGTTGTCTTGCACCATATCTACGAGGCCATGAAAAGCCACACAAAGTGGCTTTGCTTGCCCTCGTAGATATGGGTCTGCACTCTACACTGCTGGAGAGTCACAAAAAGTGATGCACCAGAAGCGCAAGGGGCTTGTAAATGAGCCCCGAAGTTTATAGTTCAATTTTGAAATAATCAAATTATTATTATTTTTAGTATAATTGATATTTAGTTAACATTATTTGCTACGTCATATGTTTGCTTCTGTTTTTCCCCATAATGTTTTAGTAACTTTAGAAGTATAGTTTCCCTAACCCTCTGAATATTTTTCCATAGACTCTCCCTGCCTTCTGCAGTATGCATTCTCCATTTCTCAGTCACTCACCTTTGTCCCTCCTGCATTTAATACTAAAATGTATGCTTACAAATAGCATTTTGTGGTAGGGGAGTAGTACTACAAAATAGAGTTTGTGAATAGGCACCACAGTGATTGGAATCCAGAGTGAAGACAATTCTGCAAAAAGACTGATGCTCTGGGTCTAATGGTCTAGCAGGGAAGGAGGCTTCCACCAGCTGTTTACAGAGTGTCAAAACAGGTTATCAATGTGGCTTCTCATCACTCAGAGATTAAACTACAGGCAGGTGCACTATGCTAAAGCCCTAGGAAGCTGGGCATAAATTTATCTGAAATGGAAACTAAATACAAAGACATCATATTGCTACAGGAAGATCTTAGGAATAAGCCAAATTGTAACAATCCGTGTGTTGGGTATATAAAATGGGGCCAAAGGGAGGGAATCCTTGAGGGATTATAGTTTGTTTTAGAATGCATTCATGCATGTCTCTGACTGGGATATGAGTATTCAGTCACAACATGAACATGAGTTTACTTTCTCGCAAGCCCAGAAATGTTATACAGTAAGTAAGCCCTTTAATTTGATACATGTAAGAAACATATAATTGAAGTTATTGATCTGCAATAAAAAATGTTTAACCTGATCCTTAACCTCAGAAGGTTTTTCAGTTCATGTATGAGGGCACTTTTGCCACGCCAGAATGGAGCAACTGAAGTGACTTTGACACGTGAGTATGCTGCTGCAGGCAGTTGGGGCAGTAGTCTATATTCAAGAGAGAGTCAAGTTAAAAACAATATATGATCATCACACATATTGATATACATCTAAAGTAAAAGTGCAGGAACTTTTAAGAATTTGGAAAAGAGATGTTAATTTGGACATAGATTGATCTGAATTTGTATTGCTGATCGGAGTGAGTTTCTTTGATAAATTGATGGATTGATGCAATTCTCAGCTTCCTCATTCACATTTAAAGATTTTATGTATGATATTATTTGAGTTAAGAGAAAGCTAAAACTACACGAAGGTGTTAGTAGTGATGATGGGATGAGGTAGTCCTTTGTGATGACCGTCTATTTGATTTTGAGGCAGTTTTGGATCTTCCTCATTCAGTGGTTGAATGGATAGGCCAAGTTATCCCACTTCACAGAACTGCATCAAAAAAGTTTTGAAGTTAAGCTTGACTTTCGTGTCTGGTCTGCTTTATGACTAGCATACTGTCCAGGAAGTGCAAAGATGTCAGAATGACATGTGCCTCACAGAACAACATTATGCTAGGAGAATGCAGTCCACTACTGTCAGTGGCGGATGGTAATTTTAGGAGGGAGGGGGTGGGCCGCACACTCACACTCATGCATTCACAATCACATCCTTTCACAACACTTATCAACATTCAAACATACATGCCCGCACCAAACATTCTTAAAAAAACACACACACTTACCTTCACACACAAACACACACACACTTACCTTCAGCCTCGGATGTCCCAGGAGGGTTGGGACTGCTGCCTTCCCTCCGTGGCTGACCTCAGGTCAGGCACTGAGGGAAGGCAGCAGTCTCAACTTCGTCACAGAGTGGGATGGGGTCAGTGAGACTGCTGACCCCTCCCCATTCTGTGATGAGGTATCACTGATTGACAATCGCCCTGGGCACTTAAGGGCTTAAACCTGAAGCACCCAGGTTGAAGTCAATGGTTGACGCTTCCCCTCATCACCAAGGGGAAGGGCCTCAAGGCACCTTTGCTGAGCTGAGGAGGTAACGCCCATTGGAGCTGTGACCTCTTCAGGCCAGCAATGTTCAGCTCAGACAGCCAGGAGTCTGTGCAACTCATGCGTGTCTCACACCTGGCTGCCTGATCTGAACATGAAGAGTGCTGTCAGGCTGACCTTTGCTCAGCCTGACAGGCACTCTTCATGAGGGGCAAAAGGTGGGTAGACGTGGCCCCTCCGCCCTAAAGGATGGGCCGCAGCTGACTACTATGAAAGCAAATATACAGAAACGTTGCAAAGTATGCAAGAGGAGTGGTGAAAGAAAGGACTCTTTATTCTGTTGTGATCTATGCTCTTCAAGTCTGGTCTCTACTTCTCTACTTTGTCTAATCTTGTGAAATATATCATAGGCGCTGGGCTCAGCATAATTCCCACATTAAGAGAACATTTAATACAGTACAGCTCCATCAGGCTATTTCACTTTGAAAAACATTGTTGCATTTAATTTCTATCAGTTTTGCTTTCAAACCACTGGGAATGTATGTGTTTTACTTGTTCATTTACTCTCTACTTGTCACCAGGAAAAGTAAATACGGGTCATAATATTTGTTATTCATTTATATTTATTTGAGGTATTTCTCATACATTAGACATGCTCCGAAAAGCAATTGGGTCGTATACAAAGAGTGAAAAGATGTTATTAGAACAATCCTAGAGCTCTCAGTAGGGCTTCACATATTTACATTGCACATGTGTAGCACTGTGAAGCACAGTAAACAACCTTGATTTCTCTGAGTGTCACACAAAATTTGTGTTCAAGAACTGAGGTAGTGAGTACCACCCATTTATGGTTGACAAGAACCTCATAAGAAAATATTTGCTCAGCAGACCACATGCCACCTCACACCTGGTTATTGGTTTCCCTATTGCTCTGCATGTATTTTCTGAACCAACCAAAAGATAAAGCTTACCGAGCTAGCAGATCTAATGCTGCAAACACAGGGGCACATTTATCAAAAAGTCAGGCAGCACAGCAAGTCTTCTTGCTGGGCTGATCTGCGTGACAGAAAGATGGCAGGAATGTGCCATATTTAAAATAATATGGTGCATTCCTGCCTTTTCCCCGTGGCAGAATGCAACACACATTGAAAGAGGAAAATACGAGACAAAATAAACATATTTACCTTGTTTTGAATCACACAGGAAAGCATAGCAGTTTTGGTGCCTTCCTAGGTCTACCACTAATGTTAATGTTAAATCTGTGAATGCATAAAAAAACGAGGGTGTTGCATGGAAACACCCATGCACCATCCATGGAATGCCTCCCTCGGCAACATAGTGATTTGTGCTACATTGCATTTTTCTGGATTAATGAAGCCTCTCAAGGCCATTCAAAGTCTGCGTCATGCTTGCACCCCATTGAGTGGTGCAAAACCAACATAACCTGTACATACATCTGCCCCTTCATTTTTTAAGAAGGGGAGACATGGACCCTTATGCACAACAGTTGATGCTCGGTATCCAGACACTCAGGAATCTCAACACAGGTAGACAGGTAGGGATATAATCCTGCGCAAGCAAGACAGGGGGAATTATCATGCTTTAGAAAATAATGCAACAAACCTCATGTTCTGCACACCCTCCCAGGTATGTAATAAGGCTGGGGGAGTATCTTGGCGTATCAAGCTCTGATTGCGCCACATCAGCATCATTTTACTTGATGCTATTGTGGCTCAACAAGGCCAAAATAGCCGTGCTAAATTTACCAAGTGGTGCAATGCATGCATTGCACCACTGTGTAACAGTTTGCGCTACAATATGCCTGCGCCAGGCATAATGTATGCTAAAGGGGCATTCCCCGGTTAGGGCCAAACAAAATGGATCTAAGAGATATCTTTGCTTCATTTTTCGGCACTTGACGCTAGTCCTGCAAAGCTCAGAACTAGCATAAAAAGAAATTGATACTAGTTCCCTAACTACTGCCATGATGGGTCATTTCTTAGATTCGGCGCACACATGGTGGCATTAAGGGGGTGCTAATGGGTGCAAGAAAAGTGGTGCTGCACTGGATGCAGCACCACTTTTCTTAAATCTGGCCCTGTATATTGAACATGAGTCATTGGGTAATGAATGACATTTATCTCTGGGAGTTGCATTTTTGGGCCCTTGGAACTGCCTCCAAATGCTGTTTGGTGTGTGATCTCTTCAATATGCTCATTCCCCTTTCTGATGCCCAGTGAGTTTCACGTCTCTGGGAGGGTTGTTCAAATCTGATACATCTATTACTGATGGGATCATTGAGTATAGAAAATGCTCCAATGCTTCAGGGTCATAACATTCCTACACTTTTACATCCATTGGTATTACTAGAGACTCAGCATCAAGTCAGATGTATCTAATCCCATTGTTTGAGCCAGAGCATGAGTGAAAGGAATTTATGCCTCTACTTAATAGTTTCTGTAGAACAGTCCTAGGATCTAGATATGTTGGCATTCCCATAGGGGAGCAAGACATATCTCTCTTACTTGAATTCCTTGACATGCTAATTGGTGCCTGAGGAAGCATGCTATTTCTTGGCTTTGGGTGTTGTTTTTGTGATTACAATGGTCTCTGACCCTGTGCATTCTTTGCAGTTCTAGCGGAGATCAACTTTGTTAGCTCTGGTATGAAATTGTTGTGGGATGCCTGAGAAGCTTAGCTTGTCCCCCCTCATTCTTCCCTCAATTTGAGTGATTTTTTTATTGACTGGTCCAATGATCTTATCCCTAATCTCCATCTTCATCCATGTTCAATATTAAGATTTTGGTGACTGATTACAGGGGCATGACCACGAGAGGGAACTAGACATTATCGGAGACCTCCAACCAAATAAAAGAAATCACACTCCTTTTCCCTTTACCCACCTCCCTTTTTCTCCTTAACTTCTCTTTCAGTATTCTGGGAGATGCTGTGAGGAAGACCTCCCTCGATCTGTTCATTGGGCTGACTAATCTCTCCTCCATTCTGGTAAGGTTGACCTCTCTCATGGCTGGACATATTGCATTGTCCTTACGGTTGAGATTCTGTTAACTTCTTCTTAATTACTATTGATTCATTTAGTCTGTGAGACTAAATATTACCATTACTGGTGTGAACTATATGAGGTCTGTAGGGAAGAAGCAACAGCATATATACTGAGAGGCACACCCCTATTTTTATACAGAGTGGCTCCCCTATATGCATACGGTCAGATAAGGAAAACAATTATTTCACAGTGACGGACTAGGATCCTTGCTCTCCGTTAACTCCCCTAATCAATGGGTGACAGTTGGTGACAGTTTTTAGACCTCATAGGGTGACTTATATTCAAACATGTAGACTTCAGTTTTTTATTCTTATTTAGCTCACAAAATAGCCTACCGCATAAATGATTTATATTTTACCTTCGATAAGGGCAGAAAATAAACTTCCTCCTTCCTCATAACATTAGGTTTTAATATTCTTATTTTAGCTGTAGCAAAACTACTGCAGACCTACACCTGGCATTGCATTCCTGACTTGGGCCAATTGTAATAAAGGATACATTTATGTTCTCAGATCCCTTGTATTTAACTCCATTGGATACAGTGACTTGTAATTAACAGTGTCCTACCGCAAGAATCTAGAAATAGTTTCCAGTAATGTGAATGGTTTAACTCACTTCCTTAATAGAAAAATAGAATTGACTTTTCTTAACTCCTAGTAACTCTTGTACAAAACGTAGCTTTGTACAAGAAACACATCCCTCATCAAAAGAAAGTGATAAGCTTAGAAGAGACTGGGTAGGTAAAGTATATCAAGCAAGTGAAACACAAACCATGGCATAACAGAGTTCCACCACAACACTATGTCAAGAAGGAAGTGTGGCATCTTAATCCAAAAAACCCAACCTGCAAGGATTCTAAAACACGGTCTGACCTAAGAGGTCACCTCATATTAACAAGACTCACCCTGCAAGATTAAACATTGGCTATAGGTTAAGCGTGTTCAGCCGTTGCTAGTAAAATAGACCTATTTACTACGACATTTCAAGATTTTTGCTCCCTATGAGATACACAAACATACTCCTGGATGGGGACTAGAATGCCATACGAGGTCAGTTGCTGGACAAATCAAGACACCCCAACTTAAAGGCCATGAAGGATAGATGACTATTAGGGGATGTAATGACCAACCATTATACTACAGATCCATGGGGCTGCATCACCGAGCGAACAGGGATTATACATTTACACCATGCACACACGACTATGTGTACTACTATTGAATATTTTATTGCCAGTGCCCTTTATTGTGATGTGTAATTGACACCTCCACATCACCAAAAGAGATTTCTGACAAAGGTGAAATCTGCATTAGACTTGACCTGAGTCTGATGCGTCCACCAAACTGTCCAGGGTGAATGAACACACTGCATTACAAGCCTCATTACAGATCGATGGTGAACCAGTGCTTTAAATGGGCCGGTACTCTCCGGTACTGAGTACCGGCACTTTTTTATTTTGAGAGGGAGAGTACCGGCACATCTCAAGAAAAACGTAATACTTTCAATTGGAGAGTACCGGCACTTCTCAGAAACAAGCAGGTACTCTGGCACAGAGTTCCTGCACTTTAATTTTTCCATTTCAAGCTCTGTGGTGAACACCTATCTTGAAGAAATCAGAGGTACAGTTTCCTCACTGGGGATGCAGTGGGTGGCATGGAAATCTTCTCTTTGGGGTGAGATGATGAGGGATGTTGTAATTCAAAAGCGGGGACCCAAAGTTAAACAACATTCTGGCCAAACAATATACAGATTCTCTAAGGAAACAATATGTAGACTGATAAAGGCAAAGTACCATCTGAACACATTATACAACTAAAGCTACGCACGCATGGGAACTCCCAGACTCCACTCAGAAGTGGCTTCTAGTTGGAAATGTAAAGTAATGCACTGCAAGCAGATGAATTGGGTAACATTGATTTACATAGCCACACTTGGTGGTGCAAATCATGCCTTGAGTGGTTTTGTAAATATTACAGAAGACCTTGCATTGCCTTGGGTGTCTCTTTGCATGAAGCAGGGTGGTGCAAAGGCTTCATAAATCTGGGCCATATCGTGTGAAGGAACCTGTGGGATCTTGCTGGCACTGAGGGCACCGATACTGGCTATATCAGCCTGCTTCACTAACCACCAAACACTAACAAGACAGGACTGCGAAGACAGGGGAGATCTGACACTCCTTGCTGTTCACTGGAGGACTCTGACATAGTTCTCCCAAACAATCATACATTCTGAACACCAACATGTTATAATGTCAATGATAAAAATGAGACAATGCTTCTTGGTAAATATCTTTACGTGAAGACTCAAAATAGCAGTCCTATAAGAAGGACTGTGTAACGTAGTTTGTCCGGCCATATTTTGGATTGATTCTCTTCACTCTTTTCTACAAATGTTACCTCCCCAGTGCTTTAAATGGGCCGGTACTCTCCGGTACTGAGTACCGGCACTTTTTTATTTTGAGAGGGAGAGTACCGGCATATCTCAAGAAAAACGTAATACTTTTAATTGTAGAGTACCGGCACTTCTCAGAAACAAGCAGGTACTCTGTTACAGAGTACCTGCACTTCTATTTTTCCATTTAAAGCACTGTACCTCCCCCAGATCCATTAGGCCTCCGAATGGACATCCTCCTCCCATAGCCAGCAAAATTACCAACACAATGAAGGTATCTGCAGAACTAATCAAAAGATACCACATACCAGAAACTTTAACAACTCATATACCCGTTGCTCCTTGCTCATACCACCTTGAAGTGTATCAATAAAAATGTCACTAAATAACATTAGGTTCACTCATAAAAAAATCACAAAGGCATTCACTAGTCTACAAATTAGTACTACAGGAGTTCTACTTCACATTTTCCTTATTACCTTTGTGAATTTGTTCCGTTCTAGTGAATTATGCTAAATGTATTACTACACGGAAATGTTTTTTAAGCTCTACTTTTTCAGGTGTAAGCATTGCTACTATACCAAAACAATTATCAATAACATTGAAGAAGAAGTTATTGATGGTTATGTTTTGGGGAATACTGCTTTGTGCGTTCCTAAAAATGGTATAATTTTGACCAACAACAGATTATTAATTGTCATTGATGGGTCTTTGTTTTTTCTTATTGATAATAAAGGCAATAAAATAACAGTCATCTTCCGAGACGTCTTCCACAAAATGGAAGCAGACATGGCGCGAGCTTTTTTCCAAGCGGGACTTTCAGCAGCTTTCATTACCGTGAAGTTTAAAGAGGTTTAAATACATAAGAATGCTCAACCCCTGACATGATGCAACTGTGACTGTGATGTGAAGACACCATGTCACTGGAACAGCCGGGAATAATGTGGAAAAGCCCTTTCTGGCTCTAATGGGTAGCCGGTGACACCAGAGAAACACCTACTACTTAATAACATTATTTTAACTTACAACGGAGGATGAAGAAATAGAGCCAATTACCTCGCGGATCTGACAGGCAACTCTAAATGGATCTAAGACTTTCTGAGCTCTAACCATTTTCCTCCACATGAATAATGATCAAATGACTTAAAAGCCAGTCCGTGGGTAATTCGGTGCCTTTTCAGTCCAGCCAGTATTAATAGGGGAGTTATAGAGGTGACAAACATGGCGACTATTTTGTTTTGTTTTTATTCCTTTTATGTTTCCATATTTCTTTTATTTTTTTCAGCAACAAAGGTAAGGTGAAGTTAACTGTGAGTCTTTTCAGCCAATACATTTTTCCTTACAGTGCAAGTTGAAAGTAACTGTAGCCAAGTGAAGGCCAATTCAAGAACTATAGGAACTTTCTTCTGCCAAAAACTAAATTAAAAATAAGAGTCGTAGTAGATATTCATAAGTGTAAATACATTGCCACAAAAATAGGAATCACGGAGCAGCCCAACTTGGAAACGTCAAGCTCGACGCCATTTCACCCCGCACTCAGATGATGTGAGTTAATTGTAACCATTAATTCATTAGTATTGTCACTGCAGCAGCAATTCTATTTTTAACATAATAATTTAAATTTAAGGGTTCCCCTTACACAGTTTGAGGAGGGGAGGCAGTGGTGCAGGCGGAATTGTGTTTTCCTTCCGGTTTCATATTTGCTTATCTTCCTGCCATCAGTTTTATTTCTCTCAAGGCAGCCCTATTTTCTTTCTCCTACATGCCGAGTCTGACTCTCCAGTCTGTTCTCACTCCCTCCAGTCTACTCTCTCTCTACCGGTCTTCCCAGTCTGTATAAGCCTCTTTCAGATCCCCTATATACCATTCTCTGTAGGTTTCTTTGTCAGTCATTCACTTTATATCAGTCTGTCTCTTCGTCCCTCACTCTCTCTCTCTCTCTCTCTCTCTCTCTCTCTCTCTCTCTTGGTCTATCTCTTTCTTGCTCTTTCTCCTTCACTCCCTTTGCCTCAGACCTTCAGTGCCTCCTTTCATAAAGCTATCTCTCACCCCTTCAACCTATTTCCATCTTTCTCTCTTTATTAGTCTGTCTCTTTCTCTAACAGTCTCATATGTGTATTTCCCTACTTTTCCTTTGTCTTCCACTAACTTTTTAACTCTCTATCGCCTTAGTATCTCTCTTGCCTCTCTTCCGTGTAGCTACAACATTTCTGATTATTTTCCTCCTTCCTTAATCGGTCTATTCTCGCATTTCTTTTCCAGCTCTGACATGTCTCCGTTTACAGATCCAACCGACGTCCTTAAGTTCCGACTCTAGCTCAGTCTTCATTCATTATATTAATATTTATTTAAATGTATGTTGTGGATGTTTACTAAGCCATCCTGGCTCTGGTCTTTTAGACTGTGTAAAAATCAAAAGGCTAGGTTACAAGTGTCAAATAGTAAAACATACAATAGAAACATAGGAACATTTCAGATACAAACCCAAACCTATAAACATATGGAAGAAAAGTACAGGACTAACGAAAAACAGGTTATACAATTGATAAGAGGGACGAAGGAACCATTACTGAAAAAATCAGGAGGAGGACATTTAACATATAAGAAATAACACAGTCAGAAGCAAAAACAACAGTAGGCGTAAAAGGAACCAGCAAAGGAGAAAATAGATACTTTAGCATAAATGAGGGGAATACATCATGATGAGAAATCAGTTAACATAGTATGGTAGTGACCAAATTAAGTAAATTAATACGAAGGATGGGGAAGAAAACAACCTAGTTGTACAATTAATAGGCAGAGAAAACAAAGAGAAATGAAGGAAAGAGCAGAAGAGGTTAAAAAAAGAAAGCTAAGTGCTGGAGTCGCATAGTAAAGACAAAAAATAGTTAACAATAGCTTTTCAGGTAAGGAGTACCTGTGTGGGACTTTGTGGGTGAAACATAAAATCTTGTAGATTAATCTTGACTTGATGGGAAACCACTAGAATGTATGCAAAACGGGCATAATATGACTGACTGTCTTATTACAAATGAAAAGGTGGGCCCGCTGCATGAAGGGCAGCCTTCAGTGGTAAGATTTCTCCGCATGTTTATATAATTTTCTTTCTCCCCATTTTCTGTTTGATTCCCGTATTGTCTGCACTCATATTTGAACACTATGGCCCTCAATAAGACCCTGGCCGTTGGTGATAAAGTGGTGGTAGTACCGCCAACAGGCTGGCAGTAACTACCGCCAAATTATAACCATGGCGGAAAGATCTCCAAAAGGCAGCCAATGTACCACACCGACTGCCAGAGCGGAAACAACAGCCACCACGGTAGGAGCCGCCTACAGCCAGGCAGAAGTCAAAGTTTCACCCACCATATTATGAATACACAATCCGCCACCTTTTCCGGGGCAGTACCAACAATATCAAAAGCCTGGCGGAAAGGGATCTCAGAAGGGAAAGGATTCACCATTGGAGACACAGGGAACAACCACGCTGCCATGGAACCTCAACTGCATGTCTTCCTGATGATCTTCTACATTCTGCTCTACCCTAAACACCAACGCAGGCGAAGACGATGACGGTGAGTACAGCCGCCTAGCACACAAGGGTGGGAGGGAGGAAAAAGAGAGTGACACACACACGCACAACACACACCCCATACACACACACCATACACACAACCAGATGCATTAGAACAAAAAATGTACCCCGTCACTCGGCTGAATAATGCAAGGACAAAACGATTTCGCAAAAGTGAGTGTAACGAGATCAACACAGTATGGAAAATAAGTTAGGCAATATAAAAGATATATACATATGTGCAGAAAAAGGGACACAGCCCAGTCCACAATGTTCGTAGGCCACATGGCAACAGACCAAAGTCCAAGGCCACACATGTTACCTGCTTCAACATGGAGAGAACACTGCAGGGGCATTAGTTGGAAATAGGCAGGCACCTCAGTGGGATGGGGACGGGGGCACCTCAGTTGGGAGCCGTTACAAGACCACTGGTTCTGGAGGGGGCAACATGCCCTTTGCTTGATCCTGGGGAGTGATGGGCCACAGTCTCTCAAGTGGGTGTCTTACCCACTGGTTCTGGAGGGGGCAACGTGCCCTGTGCTTGATCCTAGGAAATGATGGGCATGTGGGTGTCTTACCCACGTGCCCTGTGCTTGATCCTGGGGAATGATGGGCCAAAGTCTCTCAAGTGGGTGTCTTACACACTGGTTCTGGGGGGGGCAACATGCCCTGTGCTTGATCCTGGGGAGTGATGGGCTACAGTCTCTCAAGTGAGTGTCTTCCCTACTGGTTCTGAAGGGGGCAACGTGCCCTGTGCTTGATCCTGGGGAGTGATGGGCATGTGAGTGTCTTACCCACTGGTTCGGGAGGGGGCAACGTGCCCTGTGCTTAATCCTGGGAAGTGCAAGGCCACAGTCTCTTAAGTGGGTGTCTTACCCACTGGTTCAGGAGTGGGTAACATGCCCTGTGCTTGATCCTGGGGAGTGCAAGGCCACAGTCTCTCATCTGGGTGTCATACCCACTGGCCAGTCCGCACAGCAGCCCATTGAGGCAGGATTACATGCCGTCCGCCGGAGGTGACGGCTAACCAGTAGTGGTGGTGCTGCTGGTGGGGAGAGGCTCCTGCCCATCCCCTGCAACCTCGGACGCTGCACAACTATGGTTGGTGGTGGGGGGCTCCATCACAGTTCATGCCCCAGGCCCCTTGGTCTTCCTGCCTGCTTGTTCAAGCTCCTTGGTCTTCCTGGCAGCTGAAACAGGCTCCTTTCCCTTCTTGCCTGCTGGTGCAGGCTCCTTGGTCTTCCTGACAGCTGGGGCAGGCTCCTTTCCCTTGAGGCTGCCTGGTGCAGGCTCCTTCACCTTCAGGACCTGTGGCTGGGATCCCTTTCTACCACAAGTGGGTGTGGTGATAACTGGGCTCCTGGACTGTGTGGCTGGGTTCTTACTACCCTGGCCATACTTACAGGATGGGGGGGATGGGTAGGAAAGAGGTCAATGTTGGATAGGAACAGTTTCTTAGGGACATTAGGGCAGGAAGAGGGAGAAGGAATGGGAGTGGAGGATGAGGGAGTGGTTGTTGGAGGTGTCTGTCTGCTGCTTTTGGGTGCAGGTGCATGGGCTGTATTCTGTTGTGAGGTGGATGGCTGTTGGGTGTCTGAGTGCTGGTGTTTTGTCTACTTTAGGAGAGATGGACAGACGCATTAGGAGAGGACACAGGGGACGTGTGCATGGCTGTTGTGGAGGTGTCTGCCAGTGTGGTGTGTGTTCTGCTTGGTGTGGTGATGCTGGTAGTGGATGATGTAGTGCATGCAGGTGTGATTGTGGATGGAACTGGGTGAGAGGTGGAGGAGGAGGAGGAGGGGGAGGTAGCGGAAATAGTGGTTGTTGGTGTGTCTGCAACTGGATGGTGTTTTATGTGAATGTCTGTGGGATGAAATGTGGTGCTTGTGTTTGCCTGTGCCACTCTTGTGTGATGTCTTGTGTGCATGCTCGTCTGCCTGTGTGCTTGGGATGGGTTGAGGTTGAAGAGAATGGGACTGGGCAGTGGAAGTTGGAGGGTAGAAACAGGGACAATGGCTGCCATCAAAGAGGAGGCCTGAATCGATCTCTGCTGGGCCACCAATTCAGTGCGAATGCCCTCCAGGAAAGCATTAGATTGTAGCATCTGGGCTCCCAGCCGCTGGATGACATTCACAATGGTTCACTGCCCTACAGAGATGGATCTCAGGAGGTCAATAGCCTCCTCACTCAGGGCAGATGGGCTAACTGGGGCAGGGCCTGAGGTGCCTGGGGCGAAGGAGATGCCGACCCTCCTTGGTGAGCGGGCACAGGCAACTCACTGAGGGGCTGCTGGGAGGGCGGTGATGGTACGGGAGGTGGTGGATGTACCTGTAGCTGGGGTGGTAACAGAAGTGTCTGCCACCACCAGGGAGCGTTCACTGGAGGAGATATCTGTTTCTGAAGTGTCCCCTCCAGTAACTGCCATGGTGCTCCCCTTGCCCTCTGTCCCACTGGTGCCCTCAGCGTCGGTGGACTCTGCCTCCTGGGTCCTGTGGGATGCAGCTCCCTCTGTCACCGGTGTCTCTGCTCCTCCGCCAGATAATGCTAATGCACATAAGGACAGGGTGACAAAACAAAAATGGGGGGAAGAGACAAAGGATACACTTGGTCATTGGCTGCACCAACACCACCGTTGGTGTACACATCACACTCACACACAGGGAACAAGCCTACGCAATATGCCATTGCACTACCAGAGAAATAGTTAGCCACCAAGCATGGGGAGGGGCACACACCGCCAAAGGCAGCACACCTGGGACCCACGCAGCACTAGCCAGTAGTGGATGCCTACGAGCCAGGTAGCAAGATTTTCCCTTCTGAACCCTAGCCACCAGGGGACTTAAGCTGCTATGTCAGGCATGGCCTAGTGGTACCCACTGACACACATTCACCACCCGGATACCACCCTACCATGCGTAAGTTGTAATGATGGGCACTGTACTCACCCCCTTGTGGCTGCTGTGATGTCCTTAAGCGCCCATCCAGCTCTGGATAGGCCACCGCCAGTATGAGGGCGATCAGGAGGGTCAGGGTTCGATGGGAACCCATACCTCGTTGGGAGGCCATCCCCAGCTGGGCCTCCGCCGTCTTCCATGCCCAGCGTCTCAGGTCCTCCTATTGTTTGCGACAGTGGGTGCTCCACCTACCATAGACCCCCAGGGTCCGCATCTCCTTGGCGATGGCACGCCATGTACCCTTCTTTTGATGGGAGCTGACCTGCAGAGGCAAGACATACAGAAAAATAGATTTAGACAAACAGCCCTGCCTGTTAAACATATGGCACACCAAACCTGTTTCCATCACCATTTACACACACATGGCCCAGCACACAACCTGTTTGCCGCCCAGAGGACATCCACCCACCCCCTTACACGAGGCCTTCACACACACCACTCCATGCATTCATGCCACATGCATTGTGCCCACATTGTACTCACCTGTTGATCTGGAGGACCATACAGCAATTCATACAGGGGTAGGGCCCCATCTACTAGTCTCTCCAACTCCTCCGACGTGAAGGCTGGGGCCCTTTCCCCGGTCACACGGGCCGTGGTAGGTTCCAGACACAGGTCACAGCAGCACATGCAGTGTAGGTCCTCTCCTGTGGAAGGTCAGGTAGCAAGTGAGTAATCAGATAGAAAATGGCCGTCACGTCCAAGGCGGTGCATAACATCACCGCTGGTGTAGATCACCATTGGCCACTGTAACCAATAGGGCCCAATTATAACCAATGAGGAGTTGCACGGCAGTTCCTGACCGCCTCCCGCCAGAGCGCACAATGTCTGCGGAATTACGTCACTTCCACCTGTCCCTCCACACAGGACAGGCAGACGCCATTTCGGGGGGCAGGTCCTTGGATATTGCTGCGTCATTGGTGAAATTAGGACATACTGGACAAATCACACAGACCCATTACAAGTTAACAGGATGCAAAGTTCTGTTGTAGCTCCATTTTTCAGTTTGTGACCTGCTCCTCACGCTTGGGTCCCTTAGATTCCCACTGCTGCAGATGAATAGGAAATGGAGACATACCCCCGTGTACAGACCCCTGGTGGACTTGGCAACACTGGAGGACAGACACATTATCCTCACCTATAGACTGGACAGGGCCACAATCACAGAGCTGTGTGCCCAATTAGAGCCTTACGTGATATCTGCTATCCGTCATCCCACTGGGATCCCCCCTCTTGTGAAAGTGCTATCAGTGCTCCATTTCCTGGCAACAGGTTCCTTCCAAGTGACAGTGTGCTTGGCAGCATGAATGTCACAGCCAGTGTTCTCAATCGTACTGACAAGAGTGTTGTCTGCCCTGATTAAACACATGTGCAGCTACATTATGTTACCCAAGGTTGAAGATTTGGCCACAGTGAAGACCGAGTTCTATGCAATGGGACATATTCCCAACATAATTGGAGTGATTGATGTAACACATATTGCATTTCCCCCCCGCCAGAATGAACAGGTGTTCAGAAATCGGAAGACTTTCCACTCTATGAATGTACAAATGGTGTGCCTTGCGGACCAGTACATCTCCCACGTCAATGCTAAGTTTCCTGGGTCGGTGCATGAGGCCTTTGTCCTGAGGAATAGCAGCATTCCAAATGTGATGGGTCAACTACAGAGGCATAGGGTGTGGCTAATAGGTATAGGTGAGCCGTGGTTCCCACCCAGTAGATGTTTGTGTATGGGTATGGTGTGGGCCATATGGGATAGTGTGTGGCTAAATGTTGTCCCTCAATTTTCAGGTGACTCTGGTTACCCCAACCTATCATGGCTGCTGACCCCTGTGAGGAATACCAGGACAAGGGCAGAAGAACGTTATAATGAGGAACATGGGTGAACCAGAAGAATCATTGAAAGGACATTTGGCCTCCTGAAGGCCAGGTTCAGGTGCCTCCACCTGACAGGTGGAGCCCTATGCTACTCACCCAAGAAGGTCTGCCGGATTGTGGTGGAATGCTGCATGTTGCATAACCTGGCCCTCAGACACCATGTCCCTTTCCTGCAGGAGGAGGAGGCTGGTGATGCCCGTGTGCCATCAGTGGACCCTGGGGACAGTGCGGATGAGGAGCCAGAGGATGAGGATGAGGACAACAGAACATCTGTGATCAGACAATACTTCCAATGACACACAGGTAGGATATTGTTACTTCACATTTCAATGGCATTTGTTTGTATTTCTGTGACACTGGCATGCTGATATTTTCCACTTCTATGCCCACTTACTGTTCCCTCTGGCAATTCATTTAGCAGATTTTGGTGACCTCACATATACTCCTGGTGTGATCACTGCAGCCAGCTACAGGTCATTAATCTCTGCTCCTTTTTCTGTACAGTTGAATTGCAATATTTGTACCTGTTTCAATGAATACATAATTGATAGACATGACTCCAAACGTATTTTTTTCCCAAGGGTGTTTATTGAAGTGTTCAAATATAGAGGGGCAAGTGCAATGGGATAGGGTGATGCTGGAGGAAAGTCCAGGGTATTGTTCCAGTCTATTTGTAGCTCAGGTGCATTGTCCACAGGGACATAGGAAGGGGAGCAATGGCAGTTCAAGATGGGCAGGGTGCCTTAGTGGGACACAAGGGTGACAATTAGAGAGTCCCATTTCCTGGCAGGGTCTTGGCAAGTGTCTCTGGTTGTATCTAGATCACATGGAATGTTTGCGGGTAGTTCACGTTCTGCAGGGGGAGGGGTGCTGGTGGACTGTGAGTCCTGTGGCGGGGCCTCCTGTCCACTAGCGGAATCAGAGGTGGAAGGCTGTTCAGATGTCTGGCTAGGGGCAGGGGCCCGCTGTTGTGATACTGCCTCCCTCATAATATTGGCCATGTCCACCAGCACCCCTGCTATGGAGATCAGGGTGTTTTTGATGGCCTGCAAGTCCTCCCTGATCCCCTGATACTGTCCATCCTGCAGCTGCCTGTTCTCCTGCATATTGTCCAGGATCTGGCCCATCGTGTCCTGGGAATGTTGATAGGCTCCCAGGATCTCTGCAAGTGCTTCCTGGAGAGTCAGTTCCCTTGGCCTGTCCTCCCTCTGGTGCACAGCAGTCCTCCCAGTTTCCCTGTTGGCCTGTGCCTCTGTCCCCTGAACCGTTAGCCCACTGCCACTGACCCCAGGTCCCGGATTCTGTTGGGTATGAGGTGTGGCCTGGGGTCCCTGTAGAGGTGGACACACTGCTGATTGACGTGTTCTGGGGACAGAGGTGTGGGTACGCTGGGTGGGTGCTGTGGTGGTGTATCCTGTTGGGGGAGGCTCTGTGGTGGTATGTGACTGGGCCTAGGTAACCAGCTGTCCAGAGTTCCCTGATGGGCCAGGTAGGTCATCCAGATCCTGAAGACCAGAGTTGCTGTCATCACTGTGGGCCTCTCCAGTTGGGGACTGGATATTGCTGGCACCTCCTCTCTGCTGACATTGGCTGTGGTACCTGTGGGGATGTAAATGATGTGTTATGGTTTCTGTGTCTGGCATATTGTGGATCTGTGGCTTGCTCTCTTTGGTTGTATTTGCCTTGGCAGCTTTCACTTATGTACATTGGTGTATGGTGGGATGATTACTTCTCTATAGTGTGCATGCTTTATTGATGAGTGCCCATGCAGGGCTGTGAGTGGTGTCCATGCATTGGTAGAGCATGCAGGGCTTGGCATTGGGATGAGTGAGATGTGATGATGGGGTATGTGGGAAGTGGTGGAGTGATGGGAGTGAGGGTGGGGGTATGTGATTGCATGTAGGTAGGGGGGTAGTAGTAGTAGTAGTGAGTTGACTTATCAGAGTCCAGTCCTTCTCCTACTCCTGCCAGGCCCTCAGGATGCAGGATTCCCAAGTCTTGCTCCTCCCATGCTATTAGTTGTAGGGGAGGAGATGGGGGTCCACTGCCAGTCCTCTGTACAGCAAGTTGGTGTCTTGCTGCTATGGAGCATACCTTACCCCGTAGGTCGTTCCACCTCTTCCTGATGTCATCCCTAGTTCTCGGGTGCTGGCCCACAGTATTGACCCTGTCCACGATTCTTCGCCATAGCTCACTCTTCCTAGCTATTGATATCTGCTGCACCTGTGCTCCAAATAACTGTGGCTCTACCTTGATAATTTCCTCCACCATGACCCTTAGCTTCTCCTCTGTGAAATGGGGGTGTCTTTGTGGTGCCATGGGTGTTGTGTGAGGTGTGTAGGTAAGGGTGTATTGGGTAATGTCTAGGGGTGTGTGATGTGGAGTTCGTGAGTGGTGTATAGGTGTGAATAGTGTGTGGCTCTAGTTGTGTCTGTGGTCTTGATGTCAGTCTTGTGCCAATGAATTGTAATCATGAAGAGTTGTGGGTGATGTGGGTGTGTGTTTTATAGTGGTGTGGGTGTGTGGGTATGGTATGTATATGGGTGTCAGGTGTGTATTGTTTGAATTGTTCAATGTGGTGCTGTTTTGTTTGTGTGTGTCCATTTTGAGCGTAGCAGTGTGTACCGCCAATGGTTTACCACCAATGAATGTCTGCCGTGTGATTCGTGGATCATAATGTGGTGGGCGTAGTTGTGTTGGCGTAACGGTTTGGGTTTTGATACTGGCAGTTTATCAGTGACCTATGGTCTGGCGGCTTTGTTTGTGTGGCTGACTTCTTTCGGATTGGTGTGTGTGTGTCACAATATGGTGAGCGGATAAGTTGGCGGCATTCAACGTGGCGATGAGTAGGATTTACCGCCAATGTTATAATGAGGGCTTATGTCCTGATTCACAAACAGCACTTTGTAGTACGTTTTGTAGTACTACAAAATGCAACTTTTATCCTTACTTATATATGCAGAGTTCTTCACCCCCACTATGGACTTTCTGCACATTTAAGTATAGATATGAGTAGTAAATGCACAGTGGAGTAGAGTGTTGCACAGTGGCATAGAGTGGAATACAGTGTCATAGAGTGGGGAAGCATAGAGTGGCATAGAGTGTCGCACTACTTTTGTAGTGACTTACAATTTTTTAGTAAGTTCAGTACTACACATGACCAACCAAAGGTATTTGAACACCTTCCCATGGAAAATAATCGAGGTAGAAACTTATTTCAAAGGTTTAAGCTAATACAAAAGTGTAACTACAAACCTGCAGTTTGTGATCAATAATAAGTAGTAAGCTCACTCAAAAGTGTACATTACTATAAAAGTGCAATTTGTGAGTAGTACTTTGTAATAAGCTTTATAGCACCACTTCAGTGCTTCAAAACGTACTACAAGGTGCAGTTTGTGTATCAGGCTTGGAATATGTGAATACTGACACTTTTAAATTTACTGCAAAGTGTAACTTAGCTATGTGAATCAGATCCTATTACTTTACCCCTCTACATACGCAGTCTCGTCTGTCTTTTCTCCTTTCTCCTTTCTCTTAGCAACATGGTGCATTTGCACTCTCTGCCTGAGCTGGTGCACAAAGTGCTGCCTAGCACAAAGGCCTGCACCCTTGCACCATGATCAAAGGGTGCCTGTGTTGTAGGCAGGATTGTTTTGTGCAGGAAGAGTCTCCCACAAAAGAGAAATGGACTGAGGGACCCATTTGTGTTTGGGTATAAGGCAGAGTTGTCCTAGTGAATAATTTTACTATGCACTTGGAATATACCATAATGCTCAAACGTCTGTAGAGTGTATCCAGTTTGAGTCTAACAGACTTGCTCACCTCTAACGTGGAGTCCTGGTCATCCAGTTCAAAAGCTCCCATTCCTAATACTATAATTGAAAGCATGCTTGATGTCTTTGTTACCAGGCCACTCCTGTTAGAAATGGGGTCTTTGGTTGACAGTCAGGTTACCCCCTGTCCAAGCAAGTACTCTCACTCTAGTCAGGGTAAGTTACACACAATCCAAATCATCCTGTGCCCACCTTCTGGTAGCTTGGCACTGAACAGTCAGGCTTAACTTAGAAGGCAATGTGTAAAGTATTTGTGCAATAAATCATGCAATAGCACAGTAGAACACCACAAAAATACACCACACAGTGTTTAGAAAAAAATATAATATTTATCTGGTAAGATGCAGGTCAAAACGATTAAGATGCAATAAGTATATTTCAAAATATCACTGTAAAATGATATAAAGTGTCTTTAGTCACTTAAAAAAGCAACAAGTGTCTCTTGCAAGCACAAAGTACCTGGTTTATGTTCAAATTCTCCGCAAGGGACCGCAGAGGAGGAGATGCTTAGAAAATGGGGAGGTGTGCGTCGATTTTTCCGGCACACACAGGTGATGTGTTGTTTAGTTTTTATGCTGGGAAGGCTTTGTATCGATTTCCTGTGCACGGACTTGGATCCTCTTCGGGTTGCAGGGTTTTCAGATGCCCCACGGACGATAGGTGTAAATGCAGTGCTTGCAGTCACATGGGCTGCGTCGATCCAGTAGGTGTTTGCATGGAAAGCAGGCACTGTGTCAATTCCTCTCAGGAAGTCGGGCTGCATCGTTCTGGCTTGGCTTTGCGTCGATCCAGTGAGACGTGCGTCAAATGTCCGGTCGCTACACTGGTGCTGCATCGATCTTCTCCTTGCGAAGTCAGGCTGCGTCATTCCAGTTCGGCGTGCAGTGAATTATTCACAGCGATGCAGGCTGAGCGTTGTTTCTTGAAGGCTGTGCATCGATTTTTTGCCGCACAAGGAGTTCTTTGCAGAGATGAAGTCTTTTTGGTCCTGAGACTTCAAGGAACAGGAGGCAAGCTCTATCCATTCCCTTGGAGAGCACTTCTCAGCACAGATAGAAAGCAGCAAGGCAGCATGGTAACAGCAAGGCAGCAGTCCTTCTCAGAAAAGCAGTCCAGGTGAGTCCTTTGGGCAGCCAGGCAGTTCCTCTTGGCAAGATGCAGGTTCTGGTTCAGGGATTCTTCTCCAAGAAGTGTCTGTGTTGTAAGGGGCAGAGGCCCTGTTTAAATACCCAAATGAGTCTTTGAAGTGGGGGAGACTTCAAAGAGTGGCTTAGAAGTGCACAAGGTCCCCTTTCAGTTCCATCCTGTCTGCCAGGGTCCCAATAGGGGGTGAGGCAGTGCTTTGTGTGAGGGCAGGCTACTGTCCTTTGACATGTAAGTGTCAGGCCCTCCACCCTCCAAGCCCAGGAAGACCCATTCAATATGTAGATCTATGCAGGTGTGACTGAGCATCCTGTGTTTGGGATTTGTCTGAGTGAATGCCCAAGGGAGCTGTCAACTAAACCTAACCAGACGTGGGTTGTAAGGCACAGAAGAACTTAAGTGCAGCGAAATGCTCACTTTCGAAAAGTGGCATTTCAAAAACAGTAATATTAAATCCAACTTCACCAGTCAGCAGGATTTTGTATTACCATTCTGGCCATACTAAATATGAACTTGTTACTCCTTTCAGATCAGAAGCTACTTCTCAAACAGTGTATGAGGGTAGCCCTAATGTTAGCCTATGAAAGAAGCAGGTCTCACAGCAGTGGAAAACAAACTTAGGAGTTATACACTACAAGGACAAGCAAACTACACAGGTACATGTCCTGCCTTTTGTCTACACATCAGCCTTCCCCTGGGGTTACCTAGGGCCTACATTAGGGGTGACTTATAAGTAGAAAAAAGGCGAGTTTTAGGCTTGGCAAGTACTTTTAAATGCCAAGTCCAACTGGCAGTTAACTGCACACACAGGCCTCACAATGGCAGGCCTGAGACATGGTTAAGGGACTACTTAAGTGGGTGTCACAATCAGTGCTGCAGGCCCACTGGTAGCATTTAATCTACAGGCCCAGGGCACATATAGTGCACTTTACTAGGGACTTATAGGTAAATTAAATAATCCAACTGGGTATGATCTAATGTCATCATGTTTAAAGATAGAGAGCATTTGCACTTTAGCACTGGTTAGCAGTGGTAAAGTGTGCAGAGTTCTAAAACCAGCAAGAACAGGGTCCAAAAAGTGGATGGAGGCAGGTAAAAAGTTAGAGGTGACCACCCTAAGGCTGTCAGGTCTAACAACCCCTCTATACTATCTGATCTATGGTTCTATGGTTCAAATGTACGAAGTGGGATTGTTAGAAATGGGGTCTTTGGTTGGCAGTTAGGTTACCCTCTGTCCGAGCAAGGACCCACACCCTAGTCAAGGTAAAGGAGAACCACACTCTGTTAACCCCCGCTCACCCCCTTGGTAGCTTGACTTGAGCAGGTAGGCTTAACTTCAGAAGCAATGTGTAAAGTATTAGTACCAACACACACAGTAATACAGTGAAAACACTACAGAATGGACACCACACCAGTTTAGGCAAATAGGCAATATTTATCTAAATCAAACAAGACCAAAACGACAAACATCCAACATACACAAGTCAATATATGAATTTTCATATGAATAAAAGTCTTACTCCGTAGAAAACAGTGAGAATGCTGTTACACAAAGTACCTGGTTAGCATCAAACATAAGGCCGCACGGGCAAGATTGCATCGGAAAAGGGTAGCGATACATCGATTACTTACTGGCAAATTAGGCTGTGCATAGTTTCCTTCTCTGGTCAGCGATGCGTCGTTTTTTCCCTCAAGAGAGCGATGCGTTGATTTACGGACGGGGCACCTTGGATCCACGCAGAGTGACTTGCACACCCAGGGACGATGCATTGATAAAACGGTCGCGCGGTATCAGACAATCATGCTGCGTGGGGTTTGTGTCGTTATCATCCTCCATAAGCGGGTGTTGCCTTCTGGCTGCAATGCGTCACTCTCCCAGCTGGGTTTGCATCATTATCATCCTCCATAAGTGGGCATTGCCCTCCAGCTGCGATGAGTTGATCTCCCAGCCGCGGTGCAGGCAGACCGTCGATATCAGCCGCGAATCCGGCAGCTTGTTGTTTATCAGCTTGAGTTAAGGAAGGTGTGTCGAAAATTTCCCTGCACGGCGTTCTGTGCGTGGATTTTTCTGTTCTTGTCTGCCAACTTCACCTTTCAAGGGCCCAGGGACTGGATAGGGCACCACTTGGCAGGGCAGGAGTCTCAGCAGAGAGTGCAGGTGCTGGCAGAGGAGGTCTTTGGCCCTGAGACTTCAACAACAGGAGGCAAGCTCAATTCAAGCCGCTGGAGATTCTTCTCAAGCGGGAATGTACAAAAAAGTCTAGTCTTTGTCCCCCTTCATAGGCAGAAGCAGCAACTGCAGGATAGCCCAACAAAACACAGTCTCAGGCAGGGTAAGCACTCTTCCTCAGCTCTTCAGCTCTTCGCCTTGGCAGAGGTTCTTCCTGAATCCAGAAGTTATCTAATTTTTCGGTCCACTACTTATACCCCTTTCTGCCTTTGAAGTAGGCACACTTCAAAGGAAAGTCTCCCTTGTTTGTAAGATTCAGCCTTGCCCAGGCCAGGTCCAGACACACACCAGGGGGCTGGAGACTGTATTGTTTGAGGGCAGGCACAGCCCATTCAGGTGTAAGTGACCACTCCTCCCTTTCCCTCCAGCCCAGATGGCTCATCAGGATATGTAGGCTACACCCCAGCTCCCTTTGTGTCACTGTCTAAAGGAGAGGTACGAACAGCCCAAGTGTCAATCTGACCCAGACAGGGAATCCTCAAACAGGCACAGTCACGGAATGGTTTAAGCAAGAAAATGCCTACTTTCTAAAAGTGGCATTTTCAAACACACATTCCATAAACAACTTTTACCAAAAGATTTATTTTTAAATTGTGAGTTCCGAGACCCTAAACTTTATATTTCTATCTGATCCCAAAGGGAATCTGCACTTTTATAATATTTAAAGGCAGCCCCCATGTTAACCTATGAAAGAGATAGGTCTTGCAACAGTGAAAAACTAATTTGGCAGTATTTCACTGTTAGGTCATATAAAACACATTAGTATATGTCCTACCTTAAACATACACTGCACCCTGCCCATGGGGCTACCTAGGACCTACCTTAGAGGTTACATGTATGAAAAGGGATGGTTTAGGCCTGGCAAGGGGTGCACTTGCCAAGTCGAATTGGCAGTTTAAATCTGTACACTCAGGCACTGCAGTAGCAGGTTGAGCCATGTTTACAGGGCTACTAATGTGGGTGGGACAACCAGTGCTGCAGGCCCACTAGTAGCATTTGATTTACAGGACCTGGGCACCTCTAGTGCACTGTACTAGGGACTTACTAGTAAATCAAATATGCCAATTGTGGAATGTCAATTACATATACATTTTACGCAGGAGCACTTTAGCACTGGATAGCAGAGGTAGAGCGCCCAGAGTATCAAAACAGCAAAAACAGAGTCCAGCACACATCAACAACCTGGGAAACAGACGTAAAAAGTTAGAGGAGTCCAAGCCAAGGAAGCGAAGTCTAACAGGAAGAAAGGCAGATTTCCCTTTACGAGTTTTCTTAACATTTGCAGAGCAGGTGCCAGGTGACCCTTTTCATAGAGGAAGTTGCAGAGGATTTAAATAGGTGTGCCACCACATAACCCGGTCCACTCTGCCCAGTCCTCTCATGATTAGAACATTTTAATTGTCTGATAAAGCTAAACAGCTCAGTAGGTTCTTCTGAAATCACATGAACCTCGACCACTCACAGCTTCGAATGTCCATAGTAGATACAGGACTCAATATTCATTAAGGGGAAGTTCAGGTTGAAGAATGGCTACAGTCCTAGAGAAATTCATTTCTAGCATGGGAATTCAGGTGTAAGGTTTGGACAGCTATCCAATTATCCAGTTATTTCCTCACTTACTGCTACTGCTACGTGAAAATGTAGTGTGCTGGGCTTTTTAAAGTTAAAACATTTCCCACCTTTAGCCTTCCCACGTTTTTCAAGTATATGATGTAGTACAAGTCATTGGAGGCATGTGCTCTTTCTTTAAAAAAAATACCTAAAAAAAAGCTTTATATGGCTTAAAAAGTCCCCTAAGAAAATCCCAAATACATTCCACATGTACCATCAGCCACAGCTTACCTGCATGTTTCTGTAGCCAAAAAGCCTGAAATGACATCTCCAGTGAACAGTATCTGAACATATATGACCTTTTTCTCCTTCCAGGCAAAAGGAAGAAGTGTCCAGATGTACTAGTTTCAGCTTGCAAAATAGTGGTAGCAACTTGCAGCCAGTATTTTTGCAACCAGTAAAGAATTTTTAGAATCAACCTATTTACTAATAAGTTTGTTCTTGAAATTCTGAAACATAGTAAGGTGCAATCAAAACTGCCTCATGAATATTAAAGAGATAGGTCACACGCTGAGACTCACTACAATTGGAGACTATCACATGGGGTGTGGACTACAGAGATCAGCAGACCACCATGTCTGTGACTGCTTTTAAATAAAGCAAACTTATTTTAAACGCAGGCACTTTTCCTGAAAACTATCTGCTGTCAGATCCATTGAGGAACATTATCATACACTAAACCGATTTTCTCTTATTTACAATATGCTAGATAATAATTTAAATGTACTTCTAAGTGTTAATGAATTTTCCTGACTCAGGCCATGGCAATCCCAAAGTAGCTTTGATGTACTGAAGATGCAGAGACTATGTCAATTTTGACCAAGCACCCTAAGGGTGAACCTATTCAGTCTACCTCATACCACAGCAAAGGGCAAGATTGAAGAGTTTGAAAAGTAAAAAAACAAATGGATGATTTTTACTGAACACATGAATTTCCTACGAGTTGCAAAATCTCACACTGCCACTTTCCATATATACAGTTGAGGATAGTTATACTGGGGAAAGGAGAAAAAGTACAACAAAAGTACTTTTGAACGTCTTGGACCTGCCTTGATACAGGATTTTGTATCATAGTGACCATATTGATTTTACAAAGAAACACCAGGTCTGAAAAGACACTTGTTCAATCCATTGTTTATTAGGCAGATTATTTATCATGGATAATAAGTAGCGTACACATGTAGAGGCAATGTAAGTCCATCAGGACATAAAATAAGCTTGAAGCACCATTATACAGTGGCATATTTCAAACCTTACATGGCAATAATATAGTAAATACTGAGTAAAAGGATTGAGAATTGTAGGGGGGGTAAAAAAGTCAGTTGAAAGCATGGGATCACTGAAACACAGAGGGGGGGCAGGCCTTAGGAGGTGTCAGTTACAATGAATCAGTATGAGGGAAAGAAAAGTTGGGTAATAAGTATCTGGTCCATGAGTAGAGTAAGTAGGCACAAATCAGGGGCTGCCATACTGAGGCAAAATGGAATATAAATATTGATGCCAAAACCCACTGGGCCAAGAGCAATTGGACAAGTGTTCGGTGGTGAGCATAGCTGGTGGGGGCAAGACAGATTATCCCTCGAACAACCCTGCCCATCCTTGACCATGAAGAAGGCATTCTAAAATCGAGTTAGTAGGGTGTTTGTGAGTTATGTGCAGTTTCACTCCCAGGGTCCTGAGACAAGTTGAAATGGATCCTCAGATACCTGCGATTTGTTGGGAGGGGAGGGGGAGTGGTGTGTAATAGAAATCCCTATATGGTACTAGCCAGCATTGCCTCTTTGGAGGGTGGCTGTTCAAATATGCTTCTGCTGCAGACTTTGGGATTTGTGAGCAAAGCCTAAAAAACATTAAGTATTACAATGAGGCTTATGTTTAATATTTTTGACATATGACATCCAGTACTAGGAATGATTAGTGGAGAGAAGAGTGGAACACTGTAGCAGATGTGCCATATATCAATTTTAGGAAAAACCGTCTACCTATGTCTACTTCAGATGAGTCCTACAGAATGTTGAATGCTGATGCTGATGCCTGATCATTGAGCATGTATATGAAGTGTCTGTACCTCACGTTCAGCATCATTTCCCTGATCCAGTCAAAGACAAAGGCCAAGGAGACCCCTCCCAAAGACAAATGCCAAGGAGACCCCTCCCAAGAGCAAGGACAAGGAGGCCCCTACAGAAACGAAGCCCAAGGAGGCCCCTACAAAAACTAAACTCAGGGAGGCCCCTACACAAATTAAGCCCAAGGAGGCCCCCTCACAAAACTGAGGCCAAGGAGCCCCCTCCAGAACAAGTGGCCAAGGAGCCCCCTCCATCACCAGTGGCCAAAAAAAAACCTCCAGAACCACTGGGCAAGGAGCCTCCTCCAGAACCAGTGGGCAAGGAGCTGCCTCCATGACCAGAGGGCAAGGAGCCCCCTCAGCAACCAGTGGGCAGAAGCCCCCTCCAGAATCAGTGGGCTAGGAGCCCCATCAGTAACCAGCGGGTAAGGAGCCCCCTCTAGAACAAGAGGGCTAGGAGCCCCCTCCAGAACCAGTGGGCTAGGAGTCCCCTCTCAATGAGAAGGTACCCCCACCCCCTGAGATGCCTGCCCATTTGCAACATGATGCCCCTGAACAGTGGAGTCCCGATGTTGTCAGGAGTCAAGTTGGGGCTTGGACTTTGCCCTGTGGGCATTACAGACTTTGAACTGGCGCTTGGGCCTGAATGTACATATGCAGTTGTGTATGTTTTTGATTCAGAATTGTAATCCAACATGATTACAGTGGTTGGAACAGAGGTATGTGTCCTGGCTTTCTTTGCTCTTGGGTGCTGTTACATTGTTGATTTACTCTGCAGCTGGTTCTGGGTGTGTGTTGTGTGTTGTGCATGTGTGTGTCACTCTCCCCTCCCTCTCACCCTCCATTGTGTGCTAGGTGGCTGTACTCACCATCGTCGGCAGTGTTGGTGCTCCTGGATGGCCAAGGTATGGTACAGCAGGTGGAAGACTTGCAGTTCTGTTTCCATGGAGGCCGCGGACTCCTCTGTGTCTCTGGAGGTGAGTGTCTCCTTTTATATGATGTGTTTTCGCCAGGCTTTGGTGTTGTTGCTACTGTCCCGGAAATCTTGGCGGTGTGCTATGTCATAATTTGGTGGGCGGATCCTTGTCTTCCGCCTGCCTGTAGGTGGCTACCCCCGTGTTCAGTGGTCATACCACGCAAGTGGTTGGTGTGGTACATTGGGTGTGTATGTGAGGGATCACCGCCATGGTCATTATTTGGCGGTCATTACCGCCAGCCTGGTGATGGTACTACTGCCATCGCCGTTGTGGCTGTAATCTGGCCACCAAGGTCATAATAAACACCATAATGTGGATAGCAGAAGGAAAATATCAAAAATACTTAACCACAAATCGAGCATCATTCCATTATGTGAATTTATCATCTCAAGTTATTCAATCGCATAGTTAATGCAAACCATTTCTCTCTCTTCTATCACTTGTGTGTACTTTTTAGTGATTTATTTCAATATCATACAAAAGACATTGCAAAACAAAACTTTAACTTCAGTAATAAAAATAAATACATGATTATGAACACACAAAGATAAAAAACATGTAATGCTTTTAGTATTTTGTCCAGTCTTACATACACAACCATACCTTGCCTTTAGAAATGTTCACTTTATATTTAGAAGGTGGTGCATTAAATACATGAAAAACGTTGTCCTATCCTTTGTAACGGAGAAGTTGTTGTAAAATGAGCTATACTACATGGGATTCTGTAGTCTGTGTATAAAGCATCTAATTCCTTTATAAACGGTGGCTTACACCCTGTAGCCGATTATAAAGAAAAGATGTCATAACTCGACCACTATAAGTTATCTTAGAGTTGAGTTCTTACATCGCAATGCCTGCTGCTAGAGCCACCAGTGAGCTGAGAGGGAAGTAAGGTCATTGAGCATAATTGAAACAACTATTTAAAACTCTCCAAAAATGGAGCATTGCTTTTCTTTCCTCTGCTACATTTTGTAGCCTACAATGACAAGTAGAGAGAGCATGTTTATTTTTTGCACCCCTTAAACAGAGAAAGTTAGAATCTTTAGGCATGTTTCTACGGGCTAGTGCAGCTTCCTTATTATTATTTTTAACTGACTTCTATTGAGCTGCTTTAAATATCTGTTTGCAACAAATAGCTAACAGTTCTTTGATGTGTTTATTTTTGAACTAGGGGTTTTATTTTTATTCTTCATGTTTGCAAACCTGCTCACACTTTCATATAAAAGAGCTATGTGCCAAGGTTTAAGTGGTTTGTGTGGAAGTTGAGGGTGAGACCATGTATTCTATGGGATAGAAGGTCCCCTGGCGTACATGATAAGGATATTGCAAGCCACTTCGGAATTCTGTAACCTTATAAAGGATCCCAGCCTTCTGCCCTGTTCTCTATATGGTTATGGAACTCCTCAGCGATTTGCAATATCTGTATAATGTATGGCAGATGGTTCTTTATTTCCTATATGATGCAGGGTTCATGTGGAAGGGTCTGAACTACTTAATGGTCCTTTCTATTAATCTGACCTTTCCCTTTTGCTATCTCTAGGTGGATCATGGACTGAAAATATATTTTATAAACCTCCTTAAATTCTGAGTATGTAATTGAATTAAGCTTGTTTTGTGGTTAAGTATTTTGTATATTTACCTCATGCTATCCACATTATATTTGTATGATATTAGCCCAGGTGTGGTCAGGTTACATGGGCAACCTCTTGCTTTGTTGATCATCACAGAGCAGTCCACATAAAGGGAGTGTAAGAAACTTCAAAATGTAACAGACATGAATAAGGAGACAGCTACCTTTTTTTCAATGAAAGATAGGACCAAAATATCAACATATTACAGACCTTTACAAGTAGGTGAACATTGGTGAAAGAATCATGTACAGGATTTTCCCTTAGGAGAAACATCCTCAAGCAAATTATGTTTAAGTAGCTTTAGTGATAACCATTACTTAGACAGTAGAGACATAGACATCATTAGGCAAAAAAAGACAATATAAGGGTGGCAAATTCTTTCTTTAAAGAGGTGATGAAATAAAAGATTATCCGAACTATGTATGTGTATAAGTATAAGAGCAGCATACATTCTTAAACAATAATCAAAGGAAATATGTGGTGCAGGTAGAGGTGCAGAAAGGGGGATGTAATCAAGAGAATGCAGTCCAGTATATCATGTTCGGATATGTCGAGAAAGGGGCCTATGAAGGAGGCAATAAAAGTAGGAAGAGAAAAAGAAGTGCTAATTTAGCAGACAAGGGATGTGAACTGGGAGGCCAATCCAAGAGTCAGAAGACAGGCAAGTAAAGGGTTTTTAAACAAGAATACACTTTTAATTTAAATATTGCTTGTCTAGCAGCTTGATATTCACCATATGTTAATCACATTTAAGTGACAAGCAGGTAATCTGGACTATTAAGGAGGTCCTGTATCACTGAACGTCCCACATGTAAAACTGCATTTTGTAATCTTGTGTTTCCTCTTGTCTATCATAAAGCTTTGGTTCTCTCGCTTGTACATTATCTAATGTATTGAAAACACAAATATGTATACCTGCCGTTCCAGTGCACGATTCAAGACTGCAGTTCACAAGGCTTGTTTTTCATAGTGCAAACCTGGCCCAACAGTATCGGAAGGCTTTGTATAAATTCATTTACTTATAAGTTTCTAGCCCAGGGCCTGCAAATTAAGTCTCCCTTCAGGACTGATTGCACCATTCACTTAAGTAGCCCTTTAAACATGTCTCAGGCCTGCCACTGCAGAGCCTGTGTGTGCAGTTTGATTGCCATGTCGACTTGGCATTTAAAACCCCATGCAAACCTTTAGACTCCCCTTTTATTGCACATAAGCCACCCCTAAGGTAGGCTCTAAGTAGCCCCTGGGGCAGGGTGCCATGTAATTAAAAGGAAGGACATATACTTTTAAGTTTTACATGTCCTGGTAGTGACAATCTCTAAAATCCATTTTTCACTCCTGTGAGGCCTACCCCTGTCATTGGAAAATATTGGGGATTACTTTGTACATAAAATAAAGAGTAATTCATTTTTGAGAAGGATAAGACCTGTCATGTTTAGTACTTATGAAATTGTAATGCTAAATCCTCTTTAATGGTAAAGTCGGTTTTGCTACCACAAGTTTGACAATGCCAATTTTAAAAAGTAAAAAAACAGCAAGGTGATAGATGGAATACTTGAATTAATCTCAGCCTCTGGCAATCGCTCAGACTGCTTCCCAATCTATTGTTTTTTTGCCCATCATGCCACCTCGTAATTCCATGTTCCCACAGGTCAGCCCAGTGGGAACATCATGATAGGACCGGGTGGGAGGGGAGCCAGTATGATGGCTGCCTCCTCCCCGCGGCTTTGGCAGCAAAGTCCTCACGAGCCCCTAGGTTTGTAGTTCTTGCTTGGACAGAAGGCATACCTCTGCCAACCAGAAACACAATTTCTAACAACAGGGAGATTACGTGATTTGCCCAGAATCATAGGACATTAGGCCAGATGTACTAACATTTGGAACACCAATCAGAATTCCTAATGAATTAAACTCCTATTTATTTAACACATAAATGTTCTAAACTTACCCCCCACCCACCCACAAACTAACATGTCATAATTTGAACCCCCCCCCCAAACCTACTTATCCTATCTAAACAACTAACCTAATCTAATCTATCACTAACCCTCTAAAACCCACTACAAAATAGGAAAACGAATGAGGAGGGACAGGACTGAACTGGGGGTAAACAGGAGGCATCAGTTCATAGGTTGGCCCTCTTTAGTGTCCTTTTGATGACCTTAAGTTTCTTGGAGTTGCAGTCAACCTCCTTCTTGAGGCTGTCCAGCTTCTTGGACACCAGTTTCATATCCCTCTGTAGGTCCTTAATGTCCGACATGTCCATGGCAGCAGGCGTGGTGGGCTGTGGTACTGATATAGAGGGTGGTGATGGTAGGGCATAAGTGAAGGTGGCAGCTGTGACCCCCTGTTTTTCTGTGGTGCTTGGTCAACTGTGTGTGGGCAGTGTGGGTCCCCCCGGCTAAATGCCTGCCATTCCTCAGTGGCTCGCTCCTTCCGTTAGCGTTGTGCCATTCTGCAGTACCCAGACTCCACTGCCAATATGTGGCAATAGCGCGCTGCCCTCTTCTGGAACTCCCTGACTTCCTCACTGTCCATGTTGGCAGCTGTTAAATTGAGACAGGCAACCATCAGTGTCAGCACTATGTGATGTATGTACAGATAACACCCTAACACTCTATCTCGATTTGCACATGCACTCCAAATCATTTTCCGGATAATACAATGTCCCTGATGCATGTAACAGCAACGCTGCCTACCCATCATGTCATTGACACCAAAGCGACTCACAACAAGATTTGGAACCAAAAAAACATATCTGTGCATTGATTTAGTGCAATGTGTCACAATGCAAAGGCAGCAACAACTTCACATAGGCTAGGGACACTAATCTTCATCATCATCATCATCTGAGTCAACTTTAAACCACACATCACCAGTAACTAGTAGATGTTATTGGGAGTATGGTATGCAGTTGGTAATCATAAGGAGTCAGTGATTGGGACACATGCAAGCCTGATTGAGATGACTGTCACCTACACTGTGATCATCACATCTACCTACAAATATGTTGTTCCTCTTCCCTCTTTGCTTCGGGGGAATGGCCAAACAATCCATCATCACAACTGTCGAGGTCAACTACTAAGGCATTTCCACTCATACATGGAGTTAGGGAGTGGACCACATGTGAGGAGGGCTACCAACTAGAATGCAGGTATCCATAGGTTATTCACATCTACATTCATGTGTCCAGGTGTGGACACCCATCAACACCTGATCTGCCAACACAATTCCCTAAACACCCACATTAATGCCAGCACGTCTGACCTTGACCTGCATGCACGCCTACTGCATACCACATAAGTGTCACGTAAATGGAGTACAACTTATGGGGCACCATGCTGGGGGACAGTTACCCACCTAGTCCTACATGTACATTACAATTCAGGGATGCACCAATTTGTGTGGAAAACCGGTGCATCGCTGTGTTGTGAGCATGACGGTATGACCCAGTGCCAATATACTGACTTCCAAGTCACATATAGGCCTATATATGGCTAGTTATCACCTTGTTCACCCACTGCTGCCCATTGTGCAGCACAAGACTCCCAAGATATGACTCTCTGCTCATGAATGGGTAACCCTTGCATGGGACACAATGTCACCATCTAGCCTACTTTGAAATCTTTTCATGTGCCAGCTCATCATATCTGGCATTGAGTGCACCACACAAGACTCACTCACACAACAGCTGCAATCACTACACACAATAGACACTATCACACTTACTGGATATATCTGGGTCCTGAAATCTCCAATGGTGTAGGGGGCAGGTCCACCTGTAAGGCATGGATGGTAAAATATGCTCAGTGTCATATCACTGTCACTACGAGTGGACAACATATTAGATGAGTGAGTTAGTGATCCTGCTCGAAGACAATGCAACAGACACATCACTGCAAAATCACATTGACACTGACACTCTGGTGATTGTGAGCCACATATCTGTACACATGCACTGGGCTGAAGACTCATGTAGTGCTATATCTTACATATATGGGCAATCCATTAAAGGTTGTACTCCATCGCATGATTTGGATTTGGGTGAAACATCCATGCACTACCCTGGTGCACTGCAATACAAGTGACTCAGGCATTGTGGCTTGTTCTTCAAGGCACACAGAGTAACTGTTTGAAGGACATAGGGCACAATTTTTAGTCTGCAATTATCATGCGTTCAGTGATCCATGACTGATGTGGCACAGTTGTATGTTGGTAACAAATACCCCCTTGCCAGTGTCCCCTAAGGCGGGTATGCCCCCTTTGCCAACATAATTGCAGGAATCATGTCTGTGCAATGATGTCAATGTAGCGCTATACATGGATTGCCCACTTTGCTGTCCGAACCCAGTGAAATATGGTATGCTGCCGGTGACTTGCCTTATCAAAATTGACACAAGGCTGGGGCACAGGTGTTGCCATGGCCCATGAAATGTGTAACTAAGTGATAGTTCTACATGACTCAACAAACCTCTGACTTGCATTGTTAAAATGTATAGACATGTGAACTTCATCTCAGTACTGGGACAGTTACACTTTGTTCTGGTTGCATTCAACCTGTTCACAAGCATTGCAGGCAGCACACCAACACATCTGCTACTGTCACTCAGGAGCGTTCTACAGTAAACAAATGTCAATGCAATACTCACCAACAGAGCCTCCGATCACCACAACCAGATGGTCTAGCTGGTGCTCGTTACGGCTGCTATGGTAACCCTCTTCAGGTGGTGCCCCACCACAGCCTCCTGACCTCCGTCTGATACTCCTGTATCACTCTGCCCCATCTCAAGCATCATTGGCAAGAAGTGGCCCACCACCCAGACGCCTCCAAGATCCACCTCCCCTATCCAGGTCAGCCTAGCCCTTCCTGAAATGTCCCTCACGCACCATGTAAAACAATAAATATCAAAAGAAAATCTGACAAAAAAGGAAACTTACAGCCCAAACTTATTAACCCCAACTAACCCAACTGATTTAATACCCGGACAGACACCCCACAGTACAAGTACAAAGAGAAATACAGAAAACTATACAAAATCACAGACACTGGTACAAGTAACAGTCACAATTCACACCAGACACATCAAGAGAGACGCCACAAGATATAAAAGTCACCTAAAACACACCACCAACACCAAGACACAGCCACACAGTCGAAAAATGCACAGACTGTAAAGTGAAAGTACACCCACTGTACCATGCCTGTAAACAGGATTTCCTATTACATCACTTCCTGTCCCCTTGTGTCATGTTTTACGTCATGTGTGTATTTTTTTAACGCATAAGATAATGCGTGACTATTTTCGACGCATTACCTCCGTGTGCTTCAATATACAGCACATTACCTGTATGCTTCAATTTCACAGGATAGCCCCATGAGTGTAGTGTGAGGGTGGAATTCACACTAAGGACCCATGGTTCGAAATTTTGCGTTTGCGTATGTTTTCAATGCAGTTGCATCAATATTTTTTACTCTATTCGTGATTGCGTGATTTTGTTCTAGTGACCATGGATGCATCCTGTATCAACATGCAAATGGGACGGGATGAGCTGCAGTGTGTAATATTGTGTATTGCCACATGTGGTAGCCCATGCAACTATGTGATTTGGGTATGCATGGTCTGTTACACTGATGTGTGTCTTTCTAAATGAACGGCATGCAAAACTTTGGATGTCATGCATATGTATGCATGTGTGACAGTTGTGTATCTACATTTTATGGCAGTCAGTGATCTACAACAGTCACGGTATGTGTTTGTGAATTGAATTGACTTGTGATGTGTGTAGTTGTTTGACTTATAGGGCATTACATTTAAGATGACATACACAGCTCAGGCATTGTTGATGATGGTTGATGAGTGCTATGTAGGATAGGTTACCCCTCAACTGTCTCAAAATGTAGGTCATGAGTTCATGGTGAAGTGTGTGGACTACACATACATCTGACATGTGTACATATTTGGTACGTACTGTGTTTGACACACTGTGCCTAAATTTCACCCATATCATGTTTTGAACACATGACAGTTTGAACTCATTACAATTAGCCATGTTTACTTTGTTGTTGTGGTGGACCTGCTGCCCTAGCTGCATGTGTTCTCATTATTTCTGATGTGCATTCCACAGAAGTGTCCAGTCCAAATGTGTGGGCATGTGTATCCTGTGTCAGGTGTGGGCCCCATGGCAGTAACAGGATTGATTTCTAGGGATGTACTGCTCAGGGCAAGTGTTTTTACCATTGCTTGTCAGACTTTGGCCAATCATGCTATCCATTGTCACCAATGATACACCCCCTTATCACACAAGCTCCTTGCAGCCATTGCAAGTCTCACACTTAGTAATGTCAGTGGTCTGTTCATACATTCCTGTCCTTCTGATATTTTACATCCACTGCCTCATGAGTGGGGCACTTGTTTACCTCATTATTGTAGATGTTATAGTTGTGTGTCATGAGCTACAGTTGGACAAGTTGTCAACATGGTTGTAACTCATATGTTGTGGTCCATGGATTGTGTCCTTCAGTTGTGACATTTCAAGTGATAAGTTTATTTGTGATGTGTGTGATGGTAGCATCACATGTGAGGTTGCAACAGAAGTTTTCTGATCTCTATTTGCTCCCTGAGATAATACTCACATTCCTAAGGTACATGTGATGGAGACTGAAGACACTAGAAAAGTATTGTGTGATCAAGTAAGGTGTTTAGTTACAAATATTTTCAAGGTGTGTAGAGTGACTATAAAGTGAAAAGTGGTGTAGGATTTGCTGTCTGCGGCACATTCCAGCAGCTGTGTTTTGCTTTTGCCCCTCATTTTCCCTACCACCATCCTCCTACTCCTCCTCATGCAGTTCTTGATCCCGCTCATATGATGGGATGTTCATCCTCACACAAATATTGTGCAGGACAGCACAGGTCAGTATAATTTTACAAACAATGTGTGGGGCATATAGGAGGCTGCCTTCTGTGATGTCCAGACACCTGAATCTGGACTTCAGGATGCCAAACGTCCTCTCCACAATGGTGCGTGTCCTCAGATGAGCCTCATTTTGGGCACGCTCTGCTGTTGTGCTTGGTTTGGGGAGTGGGGTCATGATCCATGACTGGATCCCATAACCCTGATCCGCTGCAAAAGATAATAGGAGTGAGTATTTTGTTAATGCTTGCAGCAGGATTGTTATGTAGCATGGCAGTTGACATATTGTGTTGTTTGTGACTCATATGTGTTTGTGGTATGGTGTGAGTTCCTGGCCTTCTGAAAGGTCTTCTCAGCACTGGGTTGTTTAACATGACAACTTGTGTTTGGCTCAAGGACCTAGGATATATGATTTGGTTTCCTAACTGTTGATCAGTATGTGTGTACTATGCATTGTGTAATGTTCCATATGTATCAGTGTGCTTTCTCTAGTGGGGATATGGTACATCTGCACACACAATGGGTTCAGATGTGGTTGTCACATGGTTGCACTACATGGATTGGACATCCCATCCATTTAGACATGTGTAACTGCAGATGAAATGTGACACTGAGGCCCATTTAATTGGTTAGGTGACAGTGCACAACATATCTCCAAAATTGGCAGCACTGACCTGTTAAGTATTGACAATACATGATTGTCCCATGTGTGACTTGTTTTTAGGCAACCCTTTATTGTTCACTTTGCCAGTTACTTATGTGCAGCTGTGCACCTACACTACCGACCTTGCACCAGGGAACCTGGCTAACTGCCTTGTTGAGGTATATGTATCTGTGCAGGAATGGTCACCTCCCTGTATGTATGCAGTTTTGATGGACAACTGGCTCTTTCAGTGTGTGCATCAGTGTGCATTATGCATTGGTGACACATTAATATGTGTTCATAGCACAGTCCACTTACTTATTGCTACCTGCAAACAGCACTCCTGGAGTGCTGTTTGATGTTGGCACTGCCTCATTATTTTCGTGACACCTAAATCTGAGTCAGCATCATCATGCTATGTGTCTCATGGTGTCAGATCTGCTACAACACACATTGCACACCCCTTCCATGCTACATACTGCTTGGGAGGTTGCTAATTGACTATGTGGCCTCAAGTCATTGGAAATAGTTCTTCTTCCAAGTTGTACTTACAGTGCAGGCCATTACATTGTCACTGTTGGCTTTAACATTGGTCCCTTGGTGCTCCTGAGTGGCAGTTAATGTTTGTGGCAGCCATCAGGTGTCCAAGGGTGTGTATCCCATTGTGTCAGGGTGTACAACATGACTACCAGTGTCACACCTCAGTGTCACCCTGCTCATGTGTTTATGTAGTGGTGTTTGTCTTGTGTGTCATACAGGGTTGTTGTGCTGTGTGTATATTGCTAGGTTTGGAGAGTTACCAACAAGCAGGCCATTACCATATTGTCCATCCTGGAAGTGCTCATTGATCCTGCTGTGCGGGATTATGAAGGAGTCATGGACACTTCCAGGACACTTGGCCAAGATGTTAGTGAACAGTCCCTGGTGGTCAACTATGGCCTGCACATTGATAGAATGCATGTGCTTTCTGTTCCTGAGTAGGTGCTCTGTTGCTGCAGGTGGAACGATCCGGACATGTGTGCAGTCAATTGCACCGAGCACATGCGGGAAGCCATGGATTTGATAAAACCCCTGTTTTATCTCCTGCTGCTTCTGCTGGGTGTTGGGGAAGCTGATGTGGTGGGGTGTCAGGGAGAGTATGGCATCTAACATGTTGTGCAGGAAAGCTGATAATGAGGGCTGTGATACCCCAGCGACCAGGGCACCCGTTGTCTGGAAGGAGCCACTTGCCAACATATGCAGGACAGCTAGCAGCTTGGTCACAGGTGGTATGTTGTGTGGTGACTGCAGGCTAGATGTTAGTTGTGGCTCTATATGGCGCAGCAGCTGCAGAATGGCTTGGCAGTTGAGTCGATAGCTCGAAATTATGTCCTGATCCCTGAAGCCAAGGAGGGTTGTCCTGTTTCTGAAAAGTCTCTCCTGCCTTCTGAGCTGCCTTTGTGTGCCGCTTTGGGGTGGTTGATGCCTTTGAGCCTGTGGTCTGCGTTGTCTTGCAAGTTGGATAAGTAGTTCTTCCATGTTGTCCTGTTGGTATATGGTGTTGCTTGTGTGTGTTTTCCTTAAGTAGTGGTGCGTTTCCCTCATTTTAATGCCTGCCCTGACCCAGACGTGAAAATTTGTCGCAAATCGGACTTAACGTCATAAAATAAAGATGCCACTAATTCAGCGCAAACAGATCATAAATATGGGCCTAACTGTCTGAACTACACATGCTCGAGGTACATGGTAATTGATGGTAAAGTAACACCTTTAATGTCCACTGCCCATTTGAGGGAACCTCAGGCGTTTTACACCAATCATCCACTTGCATAAAGCCTTTATTTGACTGCCAACCACTGACAATATGGAGTTGCTTCAGATTATTGCTAGCAACTTGCACATCTTACACACTGAGCACTGCATCACCTCCACTCCTTTCATATGGTTCTGGACTACATATGATGAAATTTGTTTCAAAAAAATACTTTTAAACTAAGTTATATTTTTGGGCCTTCTTTGTTACTTTTGCTCATTACATTGCAATTACGGGTGTGAGAAATCTGCATAATTTGCTTTTGGGTAATTATGTGAATTTATGAAAAAAAATTGCAAAATTACACATAATTATGCAAAATGCAAAACCAGCATTTATTTCTATATCATAGTGCGAAATGTGTCCCATCCACTTTGGATGCAAGAATGCATTTAGTGATAAAAAATAGCACAAAAAAACATATGCACTGCAAAACAGCAGCATCTTGTGTTGGAGTAGTGTGCATTGTTCCTGTACACTCATGGTAAAAAAAAAATGGCAAACAGCAAGTAATTATGCAAAGTGGCATATAGAATAATTTTTGGGAATCCATGTAAGAATAATGTAACGCAAAATTACTGAAATTACACAAGATTTCTCTACTGTAGCAGAAATTTCACCCGGGCATACTTACTTAGAATCAGATGTGTTCCTTAAATTCCACTTCCATAAACTTGTGTGAACACACTTCTCGGGGAACAATTGTGCTCGATAATATGTGTCCCACAACTCCCATTTTACATTTTTAGGAGACAGGGTTTCCAAAATGCAACATAGTTTTTGTTTGAAGCAGATACTTTGCTCAAGACTAAATTGGGCATCTAAATGTTTTCAGACATTCACAGGCACCGGCTTGGCTTGTCTTCTAATGAGTTGCTGATTGGTTAATCTACCATCAGGTGGCAAAAGGCTTTGAGCATTTGCAACTTTTTTTATTTTCCTGTGTATAATAGTTTAGAGTCAGAAAACCAGAATTGTGATGTTCCTGATGATTACAATATCTTTTTGAATTTTACTTGACACCTATAGATCAAGTGTAAATACCCTGCCCCACATTCTGCAGCTTGATACATTGTGCACTTTGATAAGGGAATTCTTGCATAAACTGGTATTAGAAATTGTGTCTCTAGTTGGCAGAGGTATGTTGGTAGTTGCAGCACTTTATACCCAGATCCAAGGCCCAGGGCTGGTTTACCACTACTTGGCGGGGCAAGGCTTACAGCAAAGTCCAGGTCCTGTTGCAGGTTGTTTTGGATGTCTTTTGTGTCCCTGGGACTTCAGAAGAATACGTGGCAATTTAGGAAACCCTTTGAGTCACTCTGGGTTCAAGTGAGATGATTCCAGTTCTTCCTCAGCAGGGCAGAGGGCAGCAGCCAGCAGAGCAGCACAAACAGAAAAGCAGTTCTTCCAGGGCCGAAAGTCCAGCGTGGCAGTCCTTGTGGCAGCACAGTAGTCCTTCCTGCAGAGTTCTTCACAGGCCCTGAAGACTACTGATTTGTTTGGGTCAGTTGCCCAGTTCATATATCCAGTTGTGCCTTTGAAGTGGGGGTGACTTCAAAGAAGGGTCCTTGAAGTGCACAGAGGTCCTCCCTTCCTGCCCTGGCTCCAGTCCAGACTCAATACGGTTGGTTACAGAGTCCTTTGTGTGGGAGCAGGGCGCTGCCAATTCAGGTGTAAGTGTCAGGGTTTTAACTGTTTGCAGGAGTAAAATGTGCATGTAAATTCCCCACTTCCAGGCAAGCCAAGGAGACCCTCAACAGAAGATCTGGTCTGACACGCCAGGATGAAGGGACAAGTAAACCTTACTCGATGACCTCCGAATGGTTTAGCTTTTACAAAACAACAATAACAAAATGTGAGATTCAAGTATTCTAATGAAGCAACTGAAACCATAAATAATGTACTGTGGCTTAATATTAATTACCTAGTGTCACTTCCTCCTTTGTGGATGGAAATATTAGTTCTGGGTGAGGATTCACTATTATCTGCAAAAACAAGCTACATATGCAATATTTAGTTATTCAAGGCAAACAATGTGAAGTACATATGAATAGCCATCTGTTGTGTCACCCTAACTTCTCTGGCACCCACCTATGCTTCTCTGCAATTCTTTTCAATGAATTATATGCAAGCATTAGTGAAACCATTTGCTCCTTTAGGAATAATAGTGAGGTCAGAATGCAGTTCACTCAGTAAATGTGTAATTCATTAGTAACTTGTCAGTCTTCAAAAGTAATCGACAAAGGTAACAATTTTTATATTATTTCTTGCAGGCTTGAAGAAAACCTTTATAAATAATTGCATTCGCAAGCATTAATGAGCAAAATCAGGTTATCAAGGTTCTCTACAAGTGCATCAGATAAATATTTTTCCATATAACACCATTGCGCTACAGTGTATTACTGTCAAAGAAGAGATTGTACTTGAAACAACTCTTTTGTTGTCCTTACAGAGAATCCAGTACTATCCTTTAAAAAGCCATGTATGAACAACCAGATGCGTCTGATGAAACCGAGTCAGCAGCAGGAACCTCTGAGCGACAAGAGCGACGGATGCCAAGGAGACAGGAAACACCAACCAGAAGCAGAAAGGAGCGATGATCTGACTCACAAAACAACTCCACAATGTAGAACACAAGCAGGTAAGGGCATCCAATAGCAGCTGGAAATGAGATCGCTTCCGCCAAGGAATGATTACAGGATTCATGCACAGGTAAGATTGCAGGGACGACTCAAGGATGACGAGCAGTCGTTCAGGGTGCAGCACTGGGCCTTATAGGCTATGCGCTCCACCCATTGAAGGAGGCACACTTTAGAGCCCCCACACCTGCAGTGCGCACAACAATGCCTCCCACATATGGCTCTACCCACAGGCTTTGGTTTGTCTGGGTAACATCACTGAAACATCAGTACCACACAGGAGAGTGTACGTGACATTCAGGCTTCCAGGTGTGGTCTTGTGGTCCATATCACTTCCAATGAATCAGATAATTCAGACTGTGACATATTCCTTTTGAGTCCAGAATTGCTTCAAACTCAAATTCAGGTTAATTACCTACAACAATAACAGAGGGTTTTCATTGGAGCACAGTTCCAGTAGTAACAGGTTTTAACAAAGACAAATGAAACACTGGGTGTACACAGAAATGTGGAGGTAGTTCCAATTTAATGGTACCATCATTAACTTTCTTGATCACCAAATACAGGCCAATGTACCTAGGTTGGAATGTTTGTGGTTCTTTGAGGTTGAGATGCTGTGTGGAAAGCCAAACCTGACCTCCAACTTGAGATATTGGGCTTTCTCTACGATGTACATCTGCAGTTCATTTATACGCTCGTTTTGCCTGCTCTCAATTACTATGTGCTGTTTACTGAATGTCCTTAAGCTGTTCTTTGTAGTCCTGAAGTTCAGGGAATTGGAAGTAGGCTGAAGCAATAAAAAACGTGTTTGCAAACCATAATTACATCGAAATGGGGAGACATTCATGGAACTATGTTGAGCATTATTATAGGTGAACTCTGCAGCCCAAAGAAACTTGTCCCACTCTGCCCTATCACTTAATACTTGACATTTAAGATACTGTTCTACTCACTGATTCACCCGCTCTCCCTGACTGTCAGTTTGGGGTGATAGCCAATAGATACATGCACCTCTACTTGTAACACTTACACAAGGCTTCCCAAAACTTTGAAACAAACTGATCAAATACAACTACTGAAGGTAACCCATATAAATGTTTAATGGACTGCAAAAAGGTGTCTGCTAGTTTCTTGGAAGTTGGCAACCCTGGCAGTGATGTAACATGTGGCATTTTGGTGAACAACTCTACTAAAACCAATACAGTAGTATCTCCTTGATCTTTGGTAAATCTGTAATGAAATCCATGGAGATTGTATGCCAAGGATGAGGATGAGTGGATAATGGATGTTATAAACCAGCTGTAGCTTGGTGTATATCTTTGTTTTGGGCACATATGGCACATCTTTGCATAAAATGTTTGGTGGCTGATACAAGTGTGGGCCACCAAAAGTGACAGCGGTCTAGCTTGATAGTTTTCTTTTCACCTGGATGCCCAGCCAATGACTGTGAGTGACACCAGTGTAGGGCTTGTTGCTGTAACGCTACTGTGGGTTCAAGTAAGCCACTCTGTATATAGTAAACATCAATAATTAACTTGCTGGATTGCCTTTGTATGACATTCTCTGCTTCTATGGATGGCTGTGATGCAACTACCTCTTTCTGTAAAGACTCTTCAGAAACTATGGCTCCTAAGATATGATCTGGGGGTATTATTAAAGAAGGTTCTGTTTTGTGCTCTTTAACCCCATGCCCCCTTGTCCCTAGTGATAGGGCATCTGCCTTCCCTTGATGTCTGCCAGCCTGAAACTGTATCACATAATCACATGCAGAAACATATTTAGTCCACCGTAACTGTCTCATAATTAGGGCAATAGCAGATTTTAGAAATTTAAGTTGCTGCCATCTGTAATTACTCCGACTGCATGCAAAGCCTCTATTGGGTAAGTTTGCCATTCCTCAAATACCTTCTTAATGGACAATAGTTCTTTGTCTCCAACAGAGTAGTTTACTTCTGCTGGATTAAGTTTATAAGAAAAAAAGCTACAGTGTGAAGCTGACTTGTTTCGTTGTTTTTTTTAGATAGCCCCCCACCCCTCACTGCAGCATTAGATGTATTGGTCTCAACAATAAAAGGTTGAGAAGTATCAGGGTGGTGTAAAACAGGAGCTGTAATAAATGTCTTTTTTATCTCTTGAAAAGCTTGCTCCACTGCCTCCGTTCAGAGAAATGCCATTTTAAAAAAGATGAGTTATAGGAGTTACCACAGAAGAGAAATGATCAATAAACTACTGGTAAAAGTTAGCAAATCCAAGTAAACTTTGAATTTCTCTCACTGACATTGGGGAATTCCATTGTAGAATAGCCATAACATTTAGGGGATCCAAACTAACTCCTTATGATGATAGAACATATCCCAAAAAGTAAACCTTAGGGACATGGAACTCACACTTCTCAAGTTTATTCTCCTGTGACCTCTGTAAGACGTCTCTTACATGTTTCTGATGTTCAGTTGTAGTGGGGGAATAAATCAGGATGTCATTAATATAAACCACCATACATATGTCCACAAAATCTCATAAAACTTCATTTATGAAAAACTGAAAGGCTGCAGGGGCATTACATAACCCAAAGGGCATTATCAAGTATTCTTCCTGGTCAAACTTGGTACAGAAGGCCGTCTTCCACTCATCATCCTCCCTCACTCGGACTAAATGATAGGTCCCCCTCAAATCTAACTTAGTGAACACCTGTGCATCTTTTACTTGATCTAGTAAATGGGAAATAAGAAGTAAAGTATAGCAGTTCCTAACCGTAACGTCATCAAGAGCTCTATAATCTCTACAGACCTGTAACTCTTCCCCTAAAGAGGAAGATGCTGGAGAACAGGATGGCTTGATGAATCTAGATATTCCCTCAGATGGATGTTCTCTTTTTCTGTTAATGCATACACCCTACTACGTGGTATATGGGCTTGCAGGATCAATTTAGTCTGGCAGTCATAAGGAAGATGTGGTGGATGGGTTGTAGCCTTCTGTTTATCAAAGACATAGGCTAGACCTTAATAGCATCAAGGTATCTGAGGACCGACCACCTCCTAAGATGCTGCTGCAGTTCTTTCTTGATATGTGCTAGGGATCTTAATAGTACACTTTTCTTTGCAAAAGGGAGAACCAAAAGCAACAGTACGTATCTTTCAATCAATAGTTGGATTGTGAGAAGCTAGCCATGGTATTCCCATGATAGCCTGGAAATGTGGGGCTTGAATCAAATCAAACTTAATCACCTCTGTATTAGTTGTCGGCACAATCAGCCTCACTACAGTGGTAGTGTGAATTATGGGGCCTGACTTTAGAGCATTACCATCAATAGCCTTGACTTTATCAACGTGACTTTTTCTGTTCCCCCAGGATACCATAACAGGAAGCAAAAGATTGATCCATAAAATTCCCAGTAGCCCCTGAATATACTAGTAACTGAATATCTACAGAGTCCCATCCCAGGATAAGTATGCTTTCAAAAACAGTTGACGGTAATGATGAATACAAGATGTTTGTGCTAATGTTCTTGAGGCTAAGTCAATCTGTACCCCCAAAACACTTACTGCCCCAGGTTCCGGGTGTCTTACTCTCCTGATTCTGAATTTTCTTAGGTTTTACTAGAGAGTCAGTCACATAGGAAATGTCCCTTTTTATCACAGTTCAGACAGAGTTTAAATGACCTACCTCTTTGTTGTCAATTCTCACTTAGTGATCCTCTGAGGCTTCCAATCTGCATGGGTTCTAATTCGTCATTCTTTTCAGATTCCATTTCTTTTTTCTCTATAAACCACCATCTTGGTCTCTTGACTGTCCTTTCTTGCACTGATTTTTCGCCAAGCGATGGTCCAACTTCACTACAAGATCAATCAATTTGCTAAAATTGTCTTGGGGGTAAACTACCTGAGCCAGTAGATCTTTCAACTCATCCTAATCACCCTTATAGAATAAGGAATTTCTTTTACTCTCAGGCCAACTGACTCTGCCACTCATCTATTGAATGCAGTGATATCTGTCAATAAGCCTTTGTTCCCCTGATGTAAATTCAATAAGTTTGGGTCTACAGATTGGATAAATGTATGGCGATGAATCAGTCTCTTTAATTCTGCCTTAAAGGCAGAATAGGTGTATAGCAGAGGATCATCTCTCTCAACTAAAGGTATTGACTATGTAGAGGCTGTTCATCCCAAAAAGGACAGTACAAACGCTACCTTGGATAGGTCATTAGGCAAGCAAACAGGATTACACATGAAGTGTACTTGGTACTGGTTTATAAACGTTGCAAACTTAGTAGAGTCTCCAGAAAATCGTTCAGGATGGGCCAAGGGAATAGCAGGCGGGGCAGTGACATGGATTACTGGAGTTCCTACCCTGGACCAGAACCAGCTCTTTTCTTATATCTGCAAAAACAAGCTACATATGCAATATTTGGTTAATCAAGGCAAACAATGTGAAGAACATATGAATAAATATCTGTTGCTTTGCCCTAATTTCTCTAGCATCCACCTATGCTTGTCTGCAATTCCTATCAATGAATTATATGCAATAGTGAAACTAATAACTACTTTAGGAATATTGGTGAGGTCAGAATGCAGTTCACTCTGTAAACATGTAATTCATTAGTAACTTGGCAGTCTTTCAAAGTTATCGAGTGAGATAATATTTTTATATAATTTCTTGTAGGCTTGAAGAAACACCTTCTCAATAATTTCATTCACAAGCATTAATGAGCAACATTGAGTTATCAGCATTTTCCACAGGTGCATCAGATAAGTATTTTTCCAAATAATTTCATAGCGCTTGAGCGCATTACAGTCAAAAAAGAGGTTATAGCTGAAACAACTATTTTGTTGTCCTTTCAGGGAATCCAGAAGAATCCGGGAAAAAGTCACGTACAAAGAACCCGACACACCTTATGAAACCGACAAGTCAGCTGGAGTAATGAACCGCTGAAGGACGACAGTGCGGGACACCAAGAAGATGGGAAATACCAACCAGAAGCAGAGAGGAACAACAAATCTGACTCACAAAGCAAGTCCATGATGCAGAACACGAGCAGGTAAGGATGCCCAATATAAGCTGGAAATGAAAGCGCTTCCTCCAAGGAACACCAGAGCTGACTACAGGATCCAGGCAAAGGGAAGACTGCAGGGAAGATTGAAGAACAACAAGCAGTCTTTCAGGGTGCAGCATGTGGCCTTATAGGCTACACGCTCTACCCATTAAAGGAGCTGCACAATAGAGCCACCACGCCTGCAATGCGCCCAACAGGAAGTATCCTCTCCTCCCTCCCATCATGCCCAGGATGGCCAATTAACATGCAAATGGCCACTCAGTCATACCTACTGTGTGAGGATGTCTAGAGAGAATGCAGGAAACCAGCTGTCACCCCAGACCAGACGTGTATTGTACAGGCTGCAGAGACATAGGGCTAAGAGCAGGATAAGGCCAACTTTCTAAAAGTGGCATTTTCAAAATTGTAATAGAAATCCAACTTTACAGTTAAAAAGGATTTATCATTACAATTCCATAGGTGCTAAACATGATAGGTCTTCTTCTCAATCATAAATTAAACCTTATTAAATGTATTAAGGAGTCCTCAATGTTAACCTATGAGAAGGGTAGGTCTCACAGTAGTGAAAAACAAATTTGGGTGTTTTTCACTACCAGGACATGTAAAACTTAAACGTGTATTGCCTGCCTTTTTATTACATAGCTCCCTGCCCTTTGGGATACCTAGGGGATCCCTAGGGGTACGTTTTATGTAATAAAAGGGACGTTTAAGTTTTGGCAAGGGGTTTGTAATGCCAAGTCGACACGGCAGGCAAACTGCACATAGAGGCTCTGCAGTGGCAGGCCTGAGACATGTTTAAAGGGATACCTAAGTAGAGGGGCACAATCAGTGATGGAGGACCATTCATAGCATTTAATTTACAGGCCTGGGGCACATCCAGTGCACTTTACTAGGGACTTATAAGTAAATTAAATATGCGAATTGTGGATACACGAATGTTACCATCCTTTAGGGAAGTGCACACATGAACTTTAGCACTGGTTAGCAGTGGTAAAATGCCCAGAGTCCTAAGGCAAATGTTAGAAATGAAGACTCTAGTTGGCAGTCAGTTTACAGCCTGTGACCCTGACTCTAGTCAGGGTAAGGGAGCTACACACCCAAGATGACCCATGATCACCTCCTTGGTAACTTTGCTCAGAGCAGTCAGGCTTATCCCGGAGGCAATATCTAAAGTATTTGTACACACACCCACACACACAGTAACACAGCGAAAACACTGAAAAAACACTCAACACCAGATTAGAAAAAAAGCCACTATTTATCTGAGGTAAACAAGACCTAGATGACAATGATCCAACATACACAGGTAGAGGTATCACATTCTAAAGTTTAAAGGAGCCTTAACCCTGGAGAATAAATGGCTGTATACTTTTAACACACAGTACCTTGGATGCATCAAAAACAAAGACGATGCAGGCTGCACAGGAGGTGATGCATCAGAAAAGCAAGCAATCCATTGATTCTCTTCCTGCCGTTCGGACGATGTGGCAATTCTTTTCCCACTGGATGGGTGGTGCATCAATTCTTTTCCTCTCAGGAAAGGCAACACTTGGAATCAGTACTGCAGTGCAGCCTCGATGAAGAAAATTATGCCCAGGTGTAATGTGTGGAAAATCTAGATGCACAGCAAAGATGATTCTGTGCTGAAGCAGGCGATGTGTCAATTCATCAGCCACAAGGCAAGCACTGCATCGATTCAGCTGCAAGGCAGGCAATGTGTTGATTCTTCTGCCGAAAGCCACGCGATGTGTCAATTTTCAGCCGTGGCAATCCAATGCATGGATTTTCATCCTCCGGGCATCAGTTTCCACTTCCAAGGGGCCAGGAACTGGATTGGGACCACTTGGCAAGGCAGCACTCCTAGCAAAAGAGTCCAGGCACTGGCAGATTAAGTCTATGATGTCCCTGAAACTTCTTAACAGGAGGCAAGCTCAATTCAAGCCCCTGGGTCAAACTGGCACTTCCAAACTGCCCACACAGATAGTGCAGTGCCAGGTCTGAGACATGTTTACCGGATTACTCATGTAGGTAGCACAATCAGTGCTACAGGCCCACGAATAGCAATTGATTTACAGGCTCTGGCCACCTCTAGTGCACTTTACTATGGATTTACTAGTAAATCAAACATGCCAATTATGGATAAACCAATTACTAATTCAATTTAGACAGAGATCACTAATCAGCGGTGGTAAAGTGCCCAGCGACCTAAATCCATCAAAAACAAAGTTCAGCATAGAATCAAAACAGGAGGTCAGAAGCTAAAAGGACAGGGGAACACACATCAAGAGCTGACAGGTCTAACAGCAAACAAAAGCAAATTGACAAAAGTAAGGCAAAGTAGGCAAAAAGTTAGGGGGAAATGACCCTACGGCTGACAGATCTAGCAACTGGCTATTTACTATCTTTGACAGTGCTGTTTAAAGAATGGTTTATTCTGTTTTTAAAATATACTGTAAAGTTTAGATAGTTCTGCTAACCTGAATTGTGCATTTTGCACAGGATCTATTTCCAATAATAACTCATTAATGCATCAAAATGTAAAATGATTCTACATGAAGATTAATGATCTATAGTATGATTTCATTTGCAGCATATTTATTGCAACTGTGGTATTAACTCACCTTTCAAGACCCTGGGAGTTATAACTGCATCTGTCCACATATTTCAAAAGCACACATTTGTCCAGTCTTTGCTTGGTGACATCATGTTTGAAGGTGTTATATATACAAAAGATGTGAACCAAATATGTTGTTTTGGGATTCATTTTGGATATCTTTCTTAACAATTTTAATCCAGGAGAAAAATATTTTTTTGAAAAATTGCTGCTTGTATGTGTGTGTGTAGACTTCTGTACCTGTGATTTTGCATATGTCATGTTATGATTTAAGTTTTATTTTCATTTTTAAAGAGTAGGCAGTAGTCTGTGGGAAAAGTACCTCGGCGACCCCTTCCCAACTGCAAGTGGGTTACCTCCAATTTGAAACTGATAGTGACCTGCAAGTATTCCCCGACTGCATTGCGGTGGCAAAACACTCAGAAATACCATTAAGATCTGGTAGGGAGGCCCTAACCACTTTTCTTCTTAATACCGAATCGCAAAACCAAATTGCGATTAGGTAACAGGTTACTGAATCGGAATTTTGCACTGATACATGTTAAAAAGCTTTTTAGCAGTCACAAATTGTCTGATTCTGCAAATCAGACTGCTTGCCACCGCTATAAAACTTTGTTCATCTAGCCCAAAGGTACTGAGGTGTAGTAAAGTTATGAGTGCAGAGTCATTGCACTCAATGCAGAGTCTACACTTTGAGGAACTAATCTCTTCACTGAGAATCGCAGTGCAGACTTTCCACCCTGCGTGCAGAGATTTCACCCCAAGTGAAAAGGTTCTGCACTCATAACTTTACTACATGTAAATACCTTTGTGAATCGGGTCCATAGTCTACTTTTATGTGCAAATGTGCAGTAGCGGGACAAGATTGTACATTTTCCTTTATACATCTTCATGACTATCTTATACCTCTACTCTGAATTTCATCTCTTTACATCCTCTATTCTATGAAGCATAGGTTTGCGTTATGTACAGCCTTAATCATCCATTTGTAACTTTGGAAGTGTTCATGTTTGTGGAAACATGCTATTTATTTGTCTATAAGTCTGAGTTTTGTTTTTTGTGTATGTGCACGGTTGTGTGTATTTGTGTGTGTGTGTCCTGGAACCTGCAGATGTTGCAGAAGAATTGACAGTCTCAATGTTAAGAAGTCAGCAAAAGATTAACTTTTGAGAAAGATGGCAGAGTCAAAGGAAACCTAAGGATATTAAGGGGAGAGTAGCAGAAGAAACGGCGGGAAAGTGCTTACACCTGCACCTTGCATATACACCTGCAATCAACAACACAGCAGAAAATATCAGAGGACATTTGTTCATTTTACTGTTGATTTTTATGAAATATTAAAGCAATTCGAGTTTAAAGATGCTGAAGCATACTCCTGTAATACTAGATGTGAATACAGAATATAACACACACATACATTTGTCTTATTCACTCACCCAAGATTTCAATAAGGACACTGAAGGTCACCTATGGCTATTTGATTCTGGTCCATTTGTACCACTTCTGAACAAGAGGTAAACTGATTTCAAACAATGGCCTATTGTTTCAACTCCTCAATAATATAATAGTATTGGATGCTTCTGTCATAATCTTTTAAGAACTTCACAAAAATGGATGGCCCTGAGATAGAGGCTTTCCACATATGATTCAACCCATGCATTGAACACTGCATTGAACACTCAGTCCCATAAGCAAGTTAAAGTTATTCGCTTTGTTCATAGTCCTAATTATAATATGCTCAAGACGCACACAAGATACCAAACTTGAGAACTCCTTGAGTCAGATTTACAAACGCTTTTCTTTGAGTAGCTGTGTCTTACTCCTGTTGTTCGATGAGAGTTACATTTAAAACTCTCAATGTCACCCTTACCCACAAAGAACACATTGCCAAAAAAACAAGGAGGGCTTGGTACCAGCTCCTTCTTCAAATAAATAAAGCAAAACAGTTTCTTCCAGGTAGAAGCTTAAGGACAGCCGTGCAAGTCATTGTTCTTTCATCTGTATAGTGATAATGTATTGCTCAATGGTCTCCCAGACACTACATCTACACCTCTTAAGGGAACCCTATGAGATGCAGAATGTCTCATCCTGAGACCTGAATAAATATGTTTACGTCACACCTATTCTGATGGAACTCCTTTAGCTCCGTTTGCCAGTCCACACCAACTTTCAAACCAGCAGCATCATTTACAAAGCCATCATGACCAGAACCCCAGATTATCTTGCAGGCAAGCTCAGCTCTGCTGACTCCTGGTACACCCACAGCCATGACAACATCAATTTGCACACTAGAATATATAAAATAAGAAGGCAGCATGCCTTTTCAATCTATGCACTGTATCTGAAACATCAGCCTGCATCAATCAGGACCACCAGATACTTCACCCAATGCTTGGGCACAAAGACCTTGAGTAAGCAAAACTTTCTCCCAGAGTTTCATGAATAAGGCACATATACTGTAGGAGAAATACTAAGATACTCAACAAAAAGGCTTTTTGAATCAGGACTCATTATCAATTAATCAACAGAGCCTGGATACCCTCAAGGGTGATTAGCTGTGCTTTACAAATCCACATTACAGAACAAATGCATCTCACATCCAGGCCTGGTGTAAGACATGCATACTGCTAGAAAAAAACTTGATGATTAGGTACCTTGTTTCTGTCCATTCCACAAATGAAGAGTGTACTGCTTTTCAGGAAATGTTTTAATTCCAAGCTCTTTAAACTCAGATCTTGTGTTAGTAGCCTTGAGTGGTTCCTTAGTACGTAAGGGTCAACAAGTCACACAATCGATGTCAGATCACTCAGTTAGAATTCATATCATGGCATACCACTCATGTCCTGGTTAAAAAAAACTGATTTTCTAGAAATTCCTAAATATATCAATGGGGGCTAAAACATAAAAGCAGTCTAAATAAAAAATTCAATTTAAAAATGTAACAAAGATAGAATTATAAACCAAACAATGTAGGCACACCTCATCATAACAAGTGAAAACACATCTGGCCCATTTTCTAATTTCTCTGGTTTTGACACATCTTTTTGGTGTTCCGAGGGGTAAGGAAAAATCAAATCAATACTTTCTATTCAATTAACAGCATAACCCATTTGGTCACATGATACATCTCAGAGTTGAAATTCAAGTACAAAGGTTTGTTACAAATTCAAGGCCAGACTTATGTAAATTTGTGTCAGAAACATGTATATAAGAACAGAATCACTTAAGGCCAAGTAAAACGTCTAATCAGGATAAATTGTACAAGCATAAGGCATACAAGCAATTCTGTTGCAGCAATACAAAAGATAAGAAACAGCACTTGGTGATCAGTATCCAAATAATCTCCCAGTTTAATCATTTGAAGACTATTTAAATCTAATGTTTTAATTGAGCTATGAGGGAAACCAAAGTATTTCTCAGAAAATGTGGGAAAAGGTAAGAGTCAAAAGTGTCATCATAACAGAAGCCTCAGTAGAAGTTTCTGTAAAAAAGATGTGTGCAGCATGAATCCACTCAGCCAAACTAAGAATAGAGAGATATTTACCCACTCTAGTCATAGAGTATAAAGGATCTGCCTCACCTACATAACTGAACACCAATTTAGACCTTGCGGAACCTTTGAGAATCCATGTCATCATCACCAGTAGTTTTCCATCTCCTGTGTACATTGTGGAATTTGCAACTCCCATTAGACTTTCATCCCCTGAACTAAACATAAGGACAACCTTGGGTACCTCACTGGCCCAGGAGCTCACAAAGGAGTTTTTCTTCCTCAACTGCTCGTTAGCGCTCCTTATCATAGCCTACATAACCTTCCGTACGTCTATATCTCAAATACACAACATAAATTTCATTAACTGTAGACTTGTGCAGATACACCTGCAAATGAAGAATAATGCAAAGTGAACAAAACTGAAATGTTGAAGGTTAAGCATAGAAAAACATTTCAGGCCTTCACTTGAGTCAATTCAGCAAACAGTGGAATGCACAATCAAAATACATGGTTATATGTGCATTTCTTCTCATAAGTATCATAAATGACAAATAACTCTGATTATGTAATTTTCAACTGTAATACCATAATCCCAATACATTGAATATGAATGCTTAAATGTATTATATTTCAGTCGATTAATGTCATTATCAAAACATGCATATAACTTTCTACATGTCTTCTTGTGAGTGAACCTTGAATAATATGATTTTGATGCACCAATGAACATTGATAACTTAAAACACACTTTAAGTATGTTGTTGGTTACATTTGTATGCCACTTCTACAATGCATAATGGCACAGCCAAGTTATGCCTTCCAACCCCCCTCTTATGATGTAAGTCATCACAATCTAAGTCTCTTGAATTAGACCAATTAAAACCTTGTTGTTTTCATCAGCTTTTGTCTAGATTCTTCTCGACACTTCATATCATCATAACATTTACGCAGACTTTCTACCAGCTCAACATTCCCTCTCTTTCTCTTCTTTGCCTTTTCAATCTTCATTCTCTGATAAATTTTGAATCCCATTATCAGAACTGTTGTACATACAGCAACAATCAACTGTAGATTCAAAACAAGACCTACAACTCCACTTCCCAAGTTCCAAACCATCTGCATACAGCAGCCAATCCATCTCCATTTGTCTCCCATGCACCTGGTGCTTTCAATTCCTTTGAATCCTTCATCAACCCAGAAATGTTCTAAATATACTTCTCCAAGTCTTTACTTTTGTCTTGGATGTAAATACAGCATTACTGAACTTTAAGGATCCAACAGACTCCACCCTCTTTTGTGAGTAAAAGATCTAACGCAAGACTATTCTGCAAAACCATAGAAATTTAGGAATCTCTTTTCTACATCTGTCATTAAACAGGTCAAAGTATGTCTGTGTGTATATGCAGTGTCTAAAGGCTCTAGTGACACTAAATATTTCCCAGATCTTTCTGCACTTTTAAAATGTGGATTCTTGTTTAAATGTTTAAACAATGGGACTTCTGGAAGTACTAAATCATAGTTAAAAATTAATATTGAAAGCTTCCCTCTCTATAAAATATGCTCAACAAACAATTACAAGGAACTCCATATGTCAAAGGAATGTGATGGTAAATAATGCCCTCTGAAACAGAGGCAGGTATTTGCGTACACACATAGCAATTTCTTGTGTCCATAGTGTCACTGTACTCATAAAGCAATCTAAAATATATTTGCACAATAATAATCTCCTTTAGAATCATATATGTGGAAAACCTTTTTATCGAGCCTATGAAGGTTACTATCTCTATGCCTTACTGTCTGTGAGGAAACACTTGGTAGTAACTCTTTCTTTACAAGGGTTGTTGGGGAATATGTTCCTATTAATAGCACTACTAAGACTACCAGTGAAATAAGAAATACTGCACCTAATGTGAACCTATGTCTATTTTTCTGAGTAGCTTTTGTGATTTCTCTTCAATCAGATCGATTAGAGTGGAATGCAACAGCATCAGGGTATTCACCATCACTTCCACTTGTGCAAAGCAGCAAAACAAAGTCAAAATGATGAACAAACAATATGTTTCCAAATTCATCATTAAAATTCCTTGGCCTTACTCCGTGTTCTTTTAAAGCACAACCTCACGCTCCTTCACCTTTGCCTTCTTAATTCCCTAACAAAGTTGATGCAGTCTCTAAAATATGAACAGTTCAAAGTCACTGGTAATCACATCCAAAATGAAATGTCTTTATCTAATAGTGCAACCTCAAAATAGAATTCAAACACAATGTTCGGTTCAAGAAGGTTCAGTTGTATCGCAGTTATATTCCAAAACTCCCAAGACGTTCTCTGTCATTTACAGCAAAGTATGTCCATTCAAGTGAAGGGTACCTGCAACAGGGCACTCTTGTTCTCTTTGATCTCCTTACTGCCAATCCATCATTCACCTTTTCATTTTGATCAGAGTGCTCATTATCTTCTGGGATTGTTTGAAGCATATGTTCTTTCGGCAAACTCAATCGCTCTCTTTCTTGCCTTCTGGGCCATTGGTCTTCAATATCCGCTCACTCTCTCACAGCACTAGGTCCTTTGTCAGGGAGTGAATCTGAGATGGACTCATTCCCCACCACAGGATGGGATTCAGTTGCTTCAGCTTCAACTATGGCTCACTCTCGACCCCCTCACACCAATAATGTGCTGTTTCAGCCTCTGTCTGACCCCTGACAGTATGACTAACCCGTTCCTGTCGTCACTCTGTCACCACCGGCACTTCTGGAACAAGTGCTGTCACATCAAGGGGACACCCAACTCTGCAAGTATGAAAGCCTGAATCCAATTAGGGAGACCTCCGCAATTTACAGGAATGGCGGTAACCAAGAGGACTTGATATGGCCAGCACGAACAAGGTTCCAAACACGTCTATCTAACGTGATTCTGCGGCAAGACCCAGTCACCAGGACAGAGGTCATGGCACTGCTCCTGACATGGAGAGGCTGTAGCTGCTTTAACCTGATAAGACAGAGAACGCAAAACGTCAGCTAGCTCTTTACAGTTGTCAAGGACCATATCATCCGTAATGTTCACAGGTGTATTTGCAGAAATTTCTGGCAACCTGATCGTCCTACCTATGAGGATCTCATGGGAAGACAACCCTGTCTTCTGATCAGGTACACTGCAAAGACTCATCAGTACAAGATTCAAAGAATCAGGCCAGTTCAGAGATGTCAAAGCACACACTTTTGCCAGCCTGGATTTTAACATCCTATTCTCTTGTTCAACAGAAGCACCTGTCTAGAGCTGCAGTGTAACCTCTGTTTCATTTACAATGCTGCACGCAACAGTCTCAGGACCTCTTTATTAGAATGACATCCGCAATCTGATTCCTGAGAAGTTGAGGAGCCAAACCTTGGCATTTGCACCCTCACCAGCAGTTATGGTATAGTGAGACTATCATTTCTTCTGGTTGGGGAGGCTTCAACCCAACGCGATAAGATGAACACAGTCACCACGATGTATCTCAGCCCATTACACACAGGCATCTTGATGAAGTCAAACTGCATCCTCCTGTTAGAGGGTCCTCCTGATATCCCTATGTGACACAGTGTTTCTGCAGTTCTCTATCCAAAAGTGTCCTGTTGACACACAATACATCTGTGACACAACACTTCAGCAATCAATGGGAACTTGGGATCAAACTATGTTTGCCTGAACAACCCCACCATGGCATCTCTACCAACATGGGCTGGACCATGAAAATGCCTAGCCATTGAGGGCAACAAACTGTTTAGCAACACAGGTCTTCCATACATTGAACCCCAAATGCCATCTCTCTTCACACAACCTGCTCTGTCCCAACTCAGCTGTTCTTCCTCTGACACTTCTTCCTAAAGCCTCTTTACCTCTTCCCATGTATCTGTAGTCATTAATAAAAGTTTAGTCTCATCCGCTCCTTCAAGTGTTTATTCTCTATTAAAGGTACAAACATTGTGAGCACAATACTTTGTGACCTCATTTGCATAGTTATTACCCAAAGTTACATGATCTGTCCCACTATGGTACTTGACTACTGCAACCTGTTCAGGAGGTTCCTCACTTGCTTTCCATTCTGGATCGGAGATCCAGAAGACATCATTAACCCCCTTTGGGAACACAGTTGTCTGAAGTCATGAACGACACCAAACCTGTACTGACTATTGGTAAAAAAATTCACTTTCAGCTGGTTGTGAACACAGCATTCCTTAGTTTGAGCAAACATTTGGGCCACTTGTGTGAAAAATTTCCATGAAGCTAGGAAGCTTCAACAACTCCTGAAATTGTGTGGACGGCATAAGCAGCTCTCACACTTCCTCCACTATCTCATAAGCATGGGCCGTCAACATATTACACAAAATCACATTCAGGTAGTGGCTTATCTTGTAAATTTGGTCTCAGTTTGGAGCACTGTTCAGCTACATTGAGATGCACGTGGTTCACTTCACATTCATCATTTTCATGATCAGGTATGAAAAACAAGGTGGAAGGATTTACAACACCATAGTGTTTGACAGACATGTTTTCTGCAGCAAGAATGATCTGTGCATGCTTGGTAAGTTGACTTCTCATCAGGTGCTGGCTTGTAGTTCTTGTTAATAATAAATCCACAGAATGGGGAACATACACAGTTAATGGGTGACCTATAACTATGTTATCATATCTCTCTATACTGACACTTACAGCTGATACTGCTTTACGGCAACCTGGCAGCGCAGAAGCTATGGGATCAAGAACAGCAGAAAAGTAGGCCACAAGCCTTCTGGCTTTTCCATGTCTTTGTGTAAGTACTGAGATGGGCACACCCCTCCCTCTCACTGCAGAAAAGTGCAAATGACTTACTGTAATCAGGCATTCCCAGTGCTGGGGCATGAGAGAGACTTTCTCTCAGCTCTAAGAAGGCAATTAAATAAACATTATCCCAGGGTACCGGATCAGACACATCCTTTTGAGTTAGCTTCTGTAAGGGCTTAGCCTCTAGGGAAATGTTGGGTATCCACTGGTGACAGTAGCCCACCATTCCAAAGAGCATCTTGACTTCTATTTGTGTTGTTGGCAGATTCATTTTCACAATGGGTGAAATTCTCTCCGGTGACACTTTTCTTGCTCCTCTCTCAATGTGATGTCCAATATATTGAACCTCTTTCTTGCAATACTACAACTTTCCTGGGGTATATTATGTTCATTTGTAGCCAGATGGTTCAAAAGTGTAATGGTATCTGGTTTGCAAGCTTACTGAGTGTTCAACACCACCAATAGGTTGTTGATGTATTGTATTAGGACTGCGTTACAAGGCATATATCTAGGGACTTCAGATTTATCTTAAGAATCTGATTTAAAATTGAGCGTCTCTCAGTATGCCCCTGTACGACTCGCCAGCATGGCAAAACACGATTTTCAAATCAAAATACGAAGAGCAACTGGCTATGCTCATGCAAGGCTATCGAGCAAAAGACTTGGCACAAATCAATGACAGTGAACCACTTAGCCTTACATGGAATATGAAACAATATCATAGCTGGATTCTGTCCCACAGGACAAAAAAAACAATAATGTTGTTCACCGTTTTCAGCTCCTGAAACATTTGGTACTTTCCACGCTTCTGTAAGCTCATAGTGGGTGAACTGCAATGACTTCCCATAATTTCTTACAAAATTCCCTGTTGAATCGTGGACCTGATCACTGGAGTTATCCTAGCAATCATTTCATGTGTCAAATTGTATTAAGGCGTTCTAGGGTACTCAGCATTTGGCTTGACTGTGTTTCAGACAGGCACAACACCTTTAATCAGCCCAATGTATTTTCCTGAGAAATTCCACACTTCAGGCTTAACTGTATCTTTAGGCTTTTGTGGTAAATCATCAATTGTAAACAGGGTGAACAACATACTGTAAGATTCACTGTTTGCCAATTTAAAGACGGCATTCTGATCATGAGCATGCATCTCTATCCCTATTGGTGTACAATAGATGACGCAGTTCAACCTACAAAGAAGGCCCCATCCTAGAAGACTCACTGGACTAGAATCACATCCCTCAGATTGGTGAGTCTCTTCAAAATATGCTATTTTCACAGGTATTTCTGTGGTCTCTTGGGTTGTCATTTGTTTATTTGCCACTTCTATAACTTGGATCATTTCTTCAGAAAGGAGTAAGATTGGGACTTCTACTCTTCTTAAAGTAGGACAGGTAGCACAATGTGCGTGGCTAACCGCCTAAGATGGCGGTCGCATAGACAGGGAGCTCCCGACCGGGCCTGCTGTAAAATTGAAATCCGACACATATCGGAGACGGGGGCACGGCTGGAACCCAAGCGCTGATTCGGGGGAGGTGTCAAGAGTCAGATGGTGCAATCCAGGGCCCCCAATGAGGTCTGAACATGATCTAATAAGAAGAAAGCTGAATGGGCCTGTAGAAGAAGAGCAAAGACGTGCGATGACAGGACCAGCTATGGCCGAGAGACGCTGAGTGTAGGTGACTGGAGGTGCGATCATCGGGGGCCGGACCGGTCGGGCGCGCCCAGTGTGCCGACCCGGCAGCCCGGGGCCTCTCCCTGCCTGTGGTCGCGCTGGAGACCGGGCGGCGGCACGCGGGAGGACCCGCAACACCAACGGATGCGGAGAACAGAATAGGCCTGGGGACGAGGCACAAGGATTGACATGGCAGAAAAGCGGTGAGTGGGGGTGGGCGAGGATGTGGCCGAGGGCGGAAAATCGACCGAATAACAGACCTGCTTGTCGATCGGGCCACCGACGCCCTCACCCCCCGCCCTTGAAAGCCCTGGCAACCGTGCACACCACACCGAAAGGCCCTCGGCACATACAGCCACAGAACTAAGAGAAAACACTCTATTGCTGAGGAGGCGCTTTGGACTGGTCTGGAACCTGGGCCTTGTTGCGATTTCAATTGAGGACATGGCGACAGCGTTCCGCTAAGCGGAGGACCAATCACTGGGGAACTGCCCTGCCGGAGAGTACAGACTACCGCTGGGACAGTCGGGGTGGCGCGGGGGAAAGGGTGAAAAACTAGATTGCGTAGTGACAAGTGTTACTGCAGTGCACACAAAAGGAATAACTCATGAAGCCATTTCCAAGATCCCCCCGCTATATTCCGCAAAGCAGAAATAAGATTCTGACAACCTGATAAAATGCTATAAGAACAATAGGACCCGGGAGCCCGCCAGGAATGAACGTATGAAAATCTGACCTGAGGTGTAAGACAAAAAGAACATTACAGTGAAGTCCGGTAATGGGCAGCACAAAGGGCAAATCAATGGAAGACGGTGTGACCCCAACTCCCCGGAGCCAGAACCCGAAGCCCCAAGTGAAAGAAAATATGGATAAGCTGGACACTATACTAAAAGAAAACAGAGACTCTCAACAAGCCATAGAGAACAGATTGGATATGATCGCAATGAACATGAATATAATGAAAGATGATCTAGCAAAACTCTCAGACAGGTTAAAACAAAAGGAATCAACAGTGGCAGATATCCTCCCGACACACATTGACAATAAAAATGCCATTGTGAAGCTCCAGCAACAGGTGGAAGCCCTGCAGGAAAGGATCGAAGACGCAGAGGGGCGCTCACAGCGCAATAATATACGCATATTGGGCAATTAGGCAAAGAAGGAAACAACCCCACACAATACATTGAGTCATGGCTGCAATCCATAGCCAAAGACAGACTGTCAATTCACTTTGTGGTGGAGAGATCACACCGTATCCCTGGCAGAAAACCCACACCAGGAGCCCCAGCAAGACCTGTAATAGCACAAATATTGAACTATAGAGATAGAGATGTTGCCTTACAGGTTGCGAGGGAGTTAGATCGCATTGTAATAGACAATGCCAAAATCTCACTATATCCAGACTATACCCTGGCAGTCCAGAAACGCAGAGCATCCTTCCAAATATTAAAACAAAGACTACGCAAAATGGAGATAAAATATGCTCTACTATTCCCAGCAAAACTCCGCATCACACACAACCAGAAAATGCACTTCTTTGACTCGCCAGACCTGGTGTGTACCTGGCTAGATGAAAACTTCCCATACTCACGAGCGGAGGAACAGAACAGCGACCACCACGCAGGACAACTTCCTCAACATTGTACAGACAAACGGAATAAAGCCCAAACATCGCGGAAAAGAACAGGCCCAACATTGCGTCAGGCCCTGTAGGGACAAAACAATGCATTACAAAAGGCAGGCTCCCTACGAGAGATGAACTCTTCTCCCTGCAGAACTGCTTCTTCAATAGATAGCATAGCGGCATCAGACTCAGAGGGGAGCATGGCTCTATTTCCAGACATTACTCCACAACTAGCTAGAGACTTTTAGCAGATGTAACCCCATATTAACATTCACATTCACAAAATATTTATTATGTTTTTTCGGGTCAGGCCCCCGCCTCCCCCTCTATAATAATTGTGGTGGGCCCATTTGGTATAGCTCCTTGGCATACGTTGATTTCTTCTTCTCTCACATTATCACTAACAAACCCGCTGGCAGCGGGACATATTCTTGATCAACGCCCCATTGCGCAGGCCCCTTCCTGCACAAATTGTCCGCTTCGTTGTAGCACATAGGTTATGTATTACGTAATTGTTTGGCAAAGCAAGTTTAGGCTTTGCCTGGTATTTCTACTAGAGTATAAGTATGTTTATTTGCAATTAAGACAGACATCTACAACTACGCCAGATACACTATTCTGCAGAAACTATAGAATAACATGGGGCCATAAACGACTACGGATGCACATAACCAGACTCAAATATGCATGCACAACGTGAATATAATATTATCACTTGGAATGTGAGGGGGATGGGAGCTATCCAAAAAAGACACAGAATCCTTGAACAATTAAATCGCCGCAAAGCACATATTGTTTATTTACAAGAAACTCATCTTACTGCACATGAAGCAGTAAAACTTCGTAAACAATGGCGAGGCCAGATCTTCCACACTTCATACTCAGCATTTGCACGAGGAACAGCCATGTGGATAAGAGCTTGTGTGCCCTTAGAAGTGGTTGATACTAAGATTGACGTGGAAGGCAAATTTGTGTTAATCAAGGGCAACTTAGATGGTTGCTGGGCAGCATATACGCACCAAATACTGGCCAAGACGCCTTCCTAGAACGCCTATCCAAAGTTCTAACACTATGGGCACATATTTCCTGGGTAATTGAGGGGGACTTTAATGCGGTGTTAGATGTTACCATGGACCGGAACACCCCTCCAATGTCAGGAACAAATGCACGGAGACAAGCAGATGCACTAAAGAGATGGCTACAGGGATGGTCCCTAGCAGATGTATGGCGGGCAAGAAAGACTAACATGAAGGAATATTCCTTCTATTCCCACCCCCACAAAGTACACATGAGATTGGATCGGACTGTCTGCGCTGAGTCATTACAGACGTAAATTACCAAAACCACTTACCTTGCGAAGACACTCTCAGACCATAACCCTTTAGAAGCGACAATGAAATGGGGACGAACATCCACACCTATCCCAACATGGCGTTTACACCCCATATTGTTAGAAGACACTGCCCTACGAGAGGAACTGGCGCAGACAATCAAGACCTTTTTCCATAATAATATAGACACAGCTTCCTCCCCACTAATAGAATGGGAAGCATTTAAGGTGGTTATACGAGGGGTTATAATAGGAGCAGTGTCTGGAGTACGAAAAATTCTGGTGAGGGAACTGACACAGGCAGAAGAAAAGCTGGGTATCTTTGAGAAAGAATTGGTCATAAACCCTACCAACACTACAGCACTGCAGGATCTTAGATTTGAACACGCCCGCCTGGTAGAAAAACTCTGAAAATTCGATTTTATTAGATATAAGGAAAGGATTCACAGAGAAGGTGATAGGGCAGGATCACTCCTAGCATGACTAATACGCGAAGAGCTAGCCCCCACTCCCATACTGCATATCAGGACAATACAACATGATGATATTACTACCCAATTGGACATTAATACGGCTTTTAAAGACTATTACATGACTTTATACTCCGCCCCGCCCCCAATGGCAGAGGGAAAAATTGACTCTTTCCTGACTAAGATGAAACTTCCAACACTTGACGCAGAGGCCAGGCAGATATTGGGAGCTCAAATTATGCAAGGGGAAATCAAGGAAACTATTAAAAATATGGCACACAATAAAACGCCAGGAACAGATGGTCTACCAGCGGAATTTTATTCACTATTCAACACACAGCTCACCCCACACTTAGATCGATTATATCAAGCATCCTTAGAAATAGGACGACTACCAGACACTACTGGGCAGGCACTAGTGATGTCCCTACTGGAGCCGGGTAAGGATGCACCGGATATCTCATCGTATAGACCACTATCCTTATTAAATATGGAGTATCAAATCCTCACAAAAATTCTAGCACAAAGGCTCCTACCACACATAGCCAATCTTATGCACTTGGACCAATGCAGTTTTGTACCAACGAGGAACACCTCCTCAAATGTGTGTAGATTATACCAGGTGATGGATGCGGCAAGGGGGAAACTCCCACACGCGGGATGTCTCTCGTTAGATCTCCACCAGGCCTTCGACTCACTTAGTTGGGAATACATGATAAAGGTACTAAAGAAGTTTCAGGTCCCGCCGGACTATATTAAATGGGTCAGCCTACTATATGCGACACCAACAGCCAGAGCACGTACAGGACAAAATATATCAGACACTTATTTGGTATACAGAGGCACAAGGCAAGGCTGGCCTTTATCCCCCTTACTATTTGTCCTAGCCATAGAACCTCTGGCACAATTATTGAGACAAGAGGGCGGAACTTGGGGCATTGAAATAGATCATGCACAACACGTAGTTTCACTATACGCTGACGATATTATATTATATATCAAGGAGCTTAACCAAAACCCTAACAAAGCGGCATATATCTTTGAAGAATTCAGAGCCCTGTCTGGACTGGCCATAAATTATAACAAATCCATAGCTTTCTCATTCTATGAGCCACAGAGAGACAACACGCTACCATTTGGAGATCACCAACTACAAGTTGCAACAGACACTTTCCTATATCTTGGGATTCAAGTATATCGCACACCAGAAGACCTCCTGGAAGGTAACCGGAAAAGAACCCTCTCCTCACTTAAAACACAGATCCAGTTCTGGATTACGTTACCAATTTCAATTGCGGGAAGGTTGGCACTAGCCAAAATGGTGGCACTACCCCGCCTACTATACTACTTCACTAACCTACCAGTGAAAGCTCCTGAGTCATATTTTAAACTACTCAACTCCATGTTGCTCGAACTTATATGGGGGAAGGGATGACGCAGAATAAGCCTGGCCAAATTACAGCTGCCGGTAGAGCAGGGAGGGATGAACGCACCAGACTTTAAGGCTTACTGCATAGCGGGGCAGCTCCAATGGCTGGCGTGCTGGCTTAGCGGCCGAAACTTACAAGAAATAAATTATAATCAACAGATGCTAGACAGGGGTAATCTGCATTCCTTGTTATGCCCCAGAACCCTGGTTCAAGGACGCACCCCTCTCTTGTTCAAAATAGCACTCCAATATTGGCAGCTGGCACTTCGATACACCTCTGGCACGATTCCCTATTCTCCCAATATCCCACAGTTGGGATTACCAGTAACCATAGGTAATTTAACCCCTGCACAACTACAAAAATGGGCACAGGAAGGCGTAGAGTTCATAGGTTACTTGTGTAGGAGGCTGGACTGGCTTGTAGTGAGTACCAAGGGGTACTTGCACCTTGCACCAGGCCCAGTTATCCCTTATTAGTGTATAGGGTGTCTAGCAGCTTAGGCTGATAGATAATGGTAGCTTAGCAGAGCAGCTTAGGCTGAACTAGGAGACGTGTGAAGCTACTACAGTACCACTTAGTGTCATATGCACAATATCATAAGAAAACACAATACACAGTTATACTAAAAATAAAGGTACTTTATTTTTATGACAATATGCCAAAGTATCTTAGAGTGTACCCTCAGTGAGAGGATAGGAAATATACACAAGATATATATACACAATAGCAAAAATATGCAGTATAGTCTTAGAAAACAGTGCAAACAATGTATAGTTACAGTAGGATGCAATGGGGAAACATAGGGATAGGGGCAACACAAACCATATACTCCAAAAGTGGAATGCGAACCACGAATGGACCCCAAACCTATGTGACCTTGTAGAGGGTCGCTGGGACTATTAGAAAATAGTGAGAGTTAGAAAAATAACCCTCCCCAAGACCCTGAAAAGTGAGTGCAAAGTGCACTAAAGTTCCCCTAAGGACAAAGAAGTCGTGTTAGAGGAATAATGCAGGAAAGACACAAACCAACAATGCAACAACTGTGGATTTCCAATCTAGGGTACCTGTGGAACAAGGGGACCAAGTCCAAAAGTCACAAGCAAGTCGGAGATGGGCAGATGCCCAGGAAATGCCAGCTGCGGGTGCAAAGAAGCTTCTACTGGACAGAAGAAGCTGAGGTTTCTGCAGGAACGAAAAGGGCTAGAGACTTCCCCTTTGGTGGACGGATCCCTCTCGCCGCGGAGAGTCGTGCAGAATTGTTTTCCCGCCAAAAGAACGCCAAGAAGCCTTGCTAGCTGCAAATCGTGCGGTTAGCGTTTTTGGACGCTGCTGTGGCCCTGGAGGGACCAGGAGGTCGCAAATTGGACCAGGAGAGAGAGGGGACGTAGAGCAAGACAAGGAGCCCTCTCAGCAGCAGGTAGCACCCGGAGAAGTGCCAGAAACAGGCACTACGAGGATGCGTGAAACGGTGCTCACCCGAAGTCGCACAAAGAAGTCCCACGTCGCCGGAGAACAACTTAGGAGGTCGTGCAATGCATGGACTCAGGCTGAACTGTGCACAAAGGATTTCCGCCGGAAGTGCACGGAGGCCGGAGTAGCTGCAAAAGTCGCAGTTCCCAGCAATGCAGTCTAGCGAGGTGAGGCAAGGACTTACCTCCACCAAACTTGGACTGAAGAGTCACTGGACTGTGGGGGCCACTTGGACAGAGTTGCTGGATACGAGGGACCTCGCTCGTCGTGCTGAGAGGAGACCCAAGGGACCGGTAATGCAGCTTTTTGGTGCCTGCGGTTGCAGGGGGAAGATTCCGTCGACCCACGGGAGATTTCTTTGGAGCTTCTGGTGCAGAGAGGAGGCAGACTACCCCCACAGCATGCACAAACAGGAAAACAGTCGAGAAGGCGGCAGGATCAGCGTTACAGAGTTGCAGTAGTCGTCTTTGCTACTTTGTTGCAGTGTTGCAGGCTTCCAGCGCGGTCAGCAGTCGATTCCTTGGCAGAAGGTGAAGAGAGAGATGCAGAGGAACTCGGCTGAGCTCTTGCATTCGTTATCTAAAGTTTCCCCAGAGACAGAGACCCTTAATAGCCAGAAAAGAGGGTTTGGCTACCTAGGAGAGAGGATAGGCTAGCAACACCTGAAGGAGCCTATCACAAGGAGTCTCTGACGTCACCTGGTGGCACTGGCCACTCAGAGCAGTCCAGTGTGCCAGCAGCACCTCTGTTTCCAAGATGGCAGAGGTCTGGAGCACACTGGAGGAGCTCTGGACACCTCCCAGGGGAGGTGCAGGTCAGGGGAGTGGTCACTCCCCTTTCCTTTGTCCAGTTTCGCGCCAGAGCAGGGCTAAGGGGTCCCCTGAACCGGTGTAGACTGGCTTATGCAGAATTGGGCACATCTGTGCCCAACAAAGCATTCCCAGAGGCTGGGGGAGGCTACTCCTCCCCTGCCTTCACACCATTTTCCAAAGGGAGAGGCTGTCACACCCTCTCTCAGAGGAAGTTCTTTGTTCTGCCATCCTGGGCCAGGCCTGGCTGGACCCCAGGAGGGCAGATGCCTGTCTGAGGGGTTGGCAGCAGCAGCAGCTGCAGTGAAACCCCAGGAAGGGCAGTTTGGGAGTACCAGGGTCTGTGCTACAGACCACTGGGATCATGGGATTGTGCCAACTATGCCAGGATGGCATAGAGGGGGCAATTCCATGATCATAGACATGTTACATGGCCATATTCGGAGTTACCATTGTGAAGCTACATATAGGTAGTGACCTATATGTAGTGCACGCGTGTAATGGTGTCCCCGCACTCACAAAGTTCAGGGAATTGGCTCTGAACAATGTGGGGGCACCTTGGCTAGTGCCAGGGTGCCCTCACACTAAGTAACTTTGCACCTAACCTTTACCAGGTAAAGGTTAGACATATAGGTGACTTATAAGTTACTTAAGTGCAGTGTAAAATGGCTGTGAAATAACGTGGCCGTTATTTCACTCAGGCTGCAGTGGCAGGCCTGTGTAAGAATTGTCAGAGCTCCCTATGGGTGGCAAAAGAAATGCTGCAGCCCATAGGGATCTCCTGGAACCCCAATACCCTGGGTACCTCAGTACCATATACTAGGGAATTATAAGGGTGTTCCAGTAAGCCAATGTAAATTGGTAAAAATGGTCACTAGCCTGTTAGTGACAATTTGGAAAGAAATGAGAGAGCATAACCACTGAGGTTCTGATTAGCAGAGCCTCAGTGAGACAGTTAGTCACTACACAGGTAACACATTCAGGCACACTTATGAGCACTGGGGCCCTGGGTTACCAGGGTCCCAGTGACACATACAACTAAAACAACATATATACAGTGAAAAATGGGGGTAACATGCCAGGCAAGATGGTACTTTCCTACACAACCCCCCCCCAAACCAAGGACAATAAGACTAGCCATGACCTGATGAGTCTTCATTGTCTAAGTGGAAATATCTGGAGAGTCCATCTGCATTGGAGTGGCTACTCCCAGGTCTATGTTCCACTGTATAGTCCATTCCCTGTAGGGATATGGACCACCTCAACAATTTAGGATTTTCACCTTTCATTTGTTTTAGCCAAAGTAGAGGTTTGTGGTCTGTCTGAACAATGAAGTGAGTGCCAAACAGGTATGGCCTCAACTTCTTCAGAGCCCAGACCACAGCAAAGGCCTCCCTCTCAATGGCACCCCAACGTTTTTCTCTAGGGGTCAACCTCCTACTAATAAAAGCAACAGGTTGATCCTGGCCCTCAGAATTAAGTTGTGATAGGACTGCCCCTACTCCTAATTCAGATGCATCAGTTTGGACATAGAATTTTTTAGAGTAACAAGGGCTTTTCAGGACAGGTGCAGAGCACATGGCCTGCTTCAGCTCCTCAAAAGCTTTCTGACAGTTTGCTGTCCATAATACCTTTTTAGGCATTTTCTTGGATGTGAGGTCATTAAGAGGGGCTGCAATGGAGCCATAGTCCTTAATGAACCTCCTGTAATACCCAGTGAGGCCTAGGAAGGCTCTCACCTGAGTCTGAGTGGTAGGGGGAACCCAATCAATAATTGGTTGGATTTTCCCCTGAAGTGGTGCAATCTGTTCCCCACCAACAAGGTGTCCCAGATAAACCACCTTACCCTGCCCTATCTGGCACTTTGAAGCCTTGATAGTGAGGCCTGCCTTTTGCAGGGCCTCCAAAACTTTCCATAGGTGGACCAGGTGATCATCCCAGCTGGAGCTAAAGACAGCTATATCGTCCAAATATGCTGCACTGAAAGCTTCCAGCCCTTGCAGGACTGTGTTCACCAACCTCTGAAAAGTGGCAGGTGCATTTTTCAAACCAAAAGGCATTACAGTAAACTGGTAATGTCCTCCAATGGTAGAAAATGCAGTCTTAGGTTTAGCATCTTCTGATAATTTGATCTGCCAATACCCTGCAGTCAAATCAAAAGTGCTTAGATACTTGGCAGATGCCAGTGTATCTATGAGCTCATCTGCCCTGGGTATAGGGTGAGCATCAGTTTTGGTTACCAAGTTGAGACCTCTATAGTCTACACAAAACCGCATTTCCTTCTTTCCATCTTTGGAATGGGGTTTTGGTACCAGTACCACAGGAGAAGCCCATGGACTGTCAGAGTGCTCAACTACTCCTAGTTCTAACATTTTCTGGACCTCTTGCTTTATGCAGTCCCTGACATGGTCAGGCTGCCTATAGATCTTACTTTTGACAGGTAAACTGTCTCCAGTATCTATAGTGTGCTCACACCAAGAAGTGGTACCTGGCACAGTAGAGAAGAGTTCAGAGAATTGATCTAGGAGATTTATGCAATTATCTTTCTGCTCAGCAGTAAGACAATCAGCCAAAACTACACCTTCCACAAGAGCATCTTGATCTGTGGAAGAGAAGAGATCAGGTAGAGGATCACTGTCTTCTTCCTGTCCCTCATCAGTTGCCATGAGCAGGGTGAGATCAGCCCTGTCATAGTAGGGTTTCAGGCGGTTGACATGGAGCACCCTAAGGGGACTCCTGGCAGTGCCTAAGTCAACTAAATAGGTGACTTCTCCCTTCTTTTCAACAATTGTGTGGGGACCACTCCATTTATCTTGGAGTGCTCTTGGGGCCACAGGCTCCAAGACCCACACTTTCTGCCCTGGTTGGTACTGAACCAAAACAGCCTTCTGATCATGCCATTGCTTCTGGAGCTCTTGGCTGGCCTGAAGGTTTTTACTGGCCTTTTTCAAGTACTCAGCCATCCTTGATCTGAGGCCAAGTACATAATCCACAATATCCTGCTTAGGAGCTTTTAAAGGTTGTTCCCAACCCTCCTTTACAAGTGTGAGTGGACCCCTAACAGGGTGTCCAAAAAGAAGTTCAAAGGGGCTGAAGCCCACTCCTTTCTGGGGTACCTCCCTGTAGGCAAAAAGGAGGCATGGTAGAAGGATATCCCATCTCCTGCGGAGTTTTTCAGGGAGACCCATAATCATGCCTTTGAGAGTTTTATTAAATCTCTCCACCAGTCCATTTGTTTGTGGATGATAGGGTGTTGTGAACTTGTACGTTACACCACACTCCTTCCACATGGCCTTTAAGTATGCAGACATGAAATTGCTTCCTCTGTCTGATACCACTTCCTTTGGGAAGCCCACCCTGGAAAATATTCCCAGGAGGGCCTTTGCCACTGCAGGTGCTGTAGTGGTCCTTAAAGGAATAGCTTCAGGATATCTTGTGGCATGGTCCACTACCACTAAGATAAACCTATTGCCTGAAGCAGTAGGAGGGTCAAGGGGGCCAACTATGTCAAACCCTACCCTTTCAAAGGGAACCCCAACCACAGGCAGTGGGATAAGGGGTGCCTTTGGGGTGCCACCTGTCTTGCCACTGGCTTGACAGGTTTCACAGGACTTACAAAATTCCTTTGTGTCCTCAGACATCCTAGGCCAATGAAACAATGGAACCAATCTGTCCCAAGTTTTCATTTGACCCAGGTGTCCAGCTAGGGGAATGTCATGTGCCAGGGTTAGGAGGAACTTTCTGTACTCCTGAGGAATCACTAATCTCCTGGCAACTCCAGGTTTAGGATCCCTATGCTCAGTGTACAAGAGGTTGTCCTCCCAGTAAACTCTGTGAGAGTCACTGACATCCCCATTAGCCTGCTTGACAGCTTGCTGTCTGAGACCCTCTAATGTGGGACAGGTTTGCTGTGCCACACTCAGCTCCTCTCTGGCAGGCCCACCTTCACCCAAAAGCTCAGCAGTGTCTGCTTCCAGCTCCTCTGGTGTAGGTTCTGCACAGGGAGGGAATTCTTCTTCCTCAGAAGTAGAATCCACTGTAGAGGGAGGGATAGTAGGAAGTGGTTTGCTTCTACTAGCCCTAGCTTTAGGGAGCACTTGGTCCATTGTTCCAGGATCCAAGCTTCCCTGTCCTTTTTGCTTTTTGGACTGAGCCCTTGTCAAAGCAAAAATATGCCCTGGGATGCCCAGCATTGCTGCATGGGCCTCCAACTCCACATCTGACCAAGCTGATGTCTCCAAATCATTCCCTAATAGACAGTCTACAGGTAAATCTGAAGCTACCACAACTTTCTTTGGACCAGTAACCCCCCCCCCAGTTGAGATTAACAACAGCCATGGGGTGGCTAAGTGTGTTGTTGTGAGCATCGGTTACTTGGTACTGGTGACCAAGTAGGTGTTGTTCAGGGTGGACCAGTTTCTCTATGACCATAGTCACACTGGCACCAGTGTCCCTGTAGGCCTGAACCTCAACACCATTTATAAGGGGTAGCTGCTTGTACTTATAAATATTAAGGGGACAAGCAACTAAGGTGGCTAAATCAATAGCCCCCTCAGAGACTAACACAGCCTCTGTGGCCTCCCTAACAAGGCCAACCCCAACTAAGTTACCAATAGTGAGCCCAGCTACTCCCTTGGATTGGCTATTAGTAGGTTTGCTCCCACCACCACTGCTATTAGTAGGGACACTAGGGGTAGCAGTAGGGGTTGTAGTGGTAGGAGCATTGGTGCTTTTCTTTGGACAACTGGGATCTGTTGTCCAATGGCCTTTTATTTTACATAAATAGCACCATGGTTTCTTTTCCTTGTTCTGATTAAAAGAGGATTTGGGCCCACCACCCCCAACAGAGTGTTTTTGTGGGCCTGATGAAGACTCATTTTTAGATTTGTCCCCACCCTTGTCAGAAGACTTACCATCCTTCTTTTTGTTGCCATCTTTGTCACCCCCTGTATGAACTTTTCTGTTCACCCTTGTTCTGACCCATTTGTCTGCCTTCTTTCCCAATTCTTGGGGAGAGGTCAGATCAGAGTCCACCAAGTACTGGTGCAACAAATCAGACACACAATTATTAAGAATATGCTCTCTCAGGATCAAGTTATACAGGCTGTCATAATCAGTAACTTCACTGCCATGTAACCACCCCTCCAAGGCCTTCACTGAATGGTCAATGAAATCAACCCAGTCTTGTGAAGACTCCTTTTTGGTCTCTCTGAACTTTATCCTGTACTGTTCAGTGGTTAAGCCATAACCATCCAGGAGTGCATTCTTAAGAACTTGGAAATTATTAGCATCATTTTCTTTCACAGTAAGGAGCCTATCCTTACCTTTTCCACTAAATGATAGCCATAGGATAGCAGCCCACTGCCTTTGAGGGACATCCTGTACAACACAGGCCCTCTCAAGTGCAGCAAACCACTTGTTAATGTCATCCCCCTCCTTGTAAGGGGGAACTATCTTGTGCAGATTCCTGGAATCATGCTCTTTTGCAGGATGACTATGGGGAATACTGCTGCTGCCACCATGGGTTTCTAAACCCAGTTTCTGTCTCTCCTTCTCTACTTCTAAAGTCTGTCTATCCAAATCCAGCTGTTGCTTCTTGAGCTTCAGTCTGGTTTGTTCCACTCTCAATCTATTGAGTTCCCTTTCTAACAATCTGTCATCAGGGTGGGTGGGAGGGACATGCCTTGAAACAGAAGTATGGTGAGAATGGACAGAAGGAGACCTGTCCCTTACAGAAGCCACCCTAACAGCTTGGCTAACAGAAACATCACTACCAGTATGGTGAGAATAAATGCTTTTGCTATGATGTGAGACAACACTATTTCTATGGTGTGGCTCATCATTATTACCAACTATGCTAGACTGTCTAGTAATGGGCAGGCTAGGAATTTTCTTTCCTGAATCTTTTCCTGGGGGAGTCCCTGGATCAGATTGAGAACCATTAGCTACTTTTTCTACAGATTGGGCACTTATGGCCTTATCCTGTACTCTAAGCATGTTAATTAACAGTTCTAAGGAAGGATTCTTCCCTACACTCAAACCTCTCTCTATGCAGAGATTCCTTGCTCCTTTCCAGCTAAGGTGATCATATGCAAGTTTGGACAGATCAACATTTTGGCCTGTGCCAGACATTTTTAGAGAGAGTTAAAGTGATAGTAAAAGATAAAAAGTTTGTCAGAGCTTTTAGAAAGACAGAGAAAAAAAACTTTTAAAACTTTTTAGAACTTTTTAGAAAGTTAGAAGTACTTTTCAGCACTTAGAAAAGAGTGAAAAGAGGAAATGCAAAACTTTTTGGCTCTGTGTATATACACTGACCTTGTTTTGTATATTTTTCTCTTATGAAAAGTACAATGACAAGAGTGGTAAGTAGTCTCAAAGCACTTATCCCACCACTGCACAACCAATGTAGGAGGCTGGACTGGCTTGTAGTGAGTACCAAGGGGTACTTGCACCTTGCACCAGGCCCAGTTATCCCTTATTAGTGTATAGGGTGTCTAGCAGCTTAGGCTGGTAGATAATGGTAGCTTAGCAGAGCAGCTTAGGCTGAACTAGGAGACGTGTGAAGCTACTACAGTACCACTTAGTGTCATATGCACAATATCATAAGAAAACACAATACACAGTTATACTAAAAATAAAGGTACTTTATTTTTATGACAATATGCCAAAGTATCTTAGAGTGTACCCTCAGTGAGAGGATAGGAAATATACACAAGATATATATACACAATAGCAAAAATATGCAGTATAGTCTTAGAAAACAGTGCAAACAATGTATAGTTACAATAGGATGCAATGGGGAAACATAGGGATAGGGGCAGCACAAACCATATACTCGAAAAGTGCAATGCGAACCACGAATGGACCCCAAACCTATGTGACCTTGTAGAGGGTCGCTGGGACTATTAGAAACTAGTGAGAGTTAGAAAAATAACCCTCCCCAAGACCCTGAAAAGTGAGTGCAAAGTGCACTAAAGTTCCCCTAAGGACAAAGAAGTCGTGTTAGAGGAATAATGCAGGAAAGACACAAACCAGCAATGCAACAACTGTGGATTTCCAATCTAGGGTACCTGTGGAACAAGGGAACCAAGTCCAAAAGTCACAAGCAAGTCGGAGATGGGCAGATGCCCAGGAAATGCCAGCTGCGGGTGCAAAGAAGCTTATACTGGACAGAAGAAGCTGAGGTTTCTGCAGGAACGACAAGGGCTAGAGACTTCCCCTTTGGTGGACGGATCCCTCTCGCCGTGGGGAGTCGAGCAGAAGTGTTTTCCTGCCGAAAGAATGCTAACAAGCCTTGCGAGCTGCAAATCGTGCGGTTAGCGTTTTTGGACACTGCTGAGGCCCAGGAGGGACCAGGAGGTCGCAAATTGGACCAGCAGAGAGAGGGGATGTGGTGCAAGACAAGAAGCCCTCTCTGAAGCCGGTAGCACCCAGGGAAGTGCCAGAAACAGGCACTACAAGGATGCGTGAAACGGTGCTCGCCGAAGTTGCACAAAGGAGTCCCACGTCGCCGGACACCAACTTAGAAAGTCGTGCAATGCAGGTTAGAGTGCCGTGGACCCAGGCTTGGCTGTGCACAAAGGTTTTCTGCCGGAAGTGCACATGGGCCGGAGTAGCTGCAAAGTCACGGTTCCCAGCAATGCAGCCCAGCGAGGTGAGGCAAGGACTTACCTCCACCAAACTTGGACTGAAGAGTCACTGGACTGTGGGGGTCACTTGGACAGAGTCGCTGGATTCGAGGGACCTCGCTCGTCGTGCTGAGAGGAGACCCAAGGGACCGGTAATGCAGCTTTTTGGTGCCTGCGGTTGCAGGGGGAAGATTCCGTCGACCCACGGGAGATTTCTTCGGAGCTTCTGGTGCAGAGAGGAGGCAGACTACCCCCACAGCATGCACAAGCAGGAAAACAGTCGAGAAGGCGGCAGGATCAGCGTTACAGAGTTGCAGTAGTCGTCTTTGCTACTATGTTGCAGGTTTGCAGGCTTCCAGCGCGGTCAGCAGTCGATTCCTTATCAGAAGGTGAAGAGAGAGATGCAGAGGAACTCGGATGAGCTCTTGCATTCGTTATCTGAAGTTTCCCCAGAGACAGAGACCCTAAATAGCCAGAAAAGAGGGTTTGGCTACCTAGGAGAGAGGATAGGCTAGCAACAACTGAAGGAGCCTATCACAAGGAGTCTCTGACGTCACCTGGTGGCACTGGCCACTCAGAGCAGTCCAGTGTGCCAGCAGCACCTCTGTTTCCAAGATGGCAGAGGTCTGAAGCACACTGGAGGGGCTCTGGACACCTCCCAGGGGAGGTGCAGGTCAGGGGAGTAGTCACTCCCCTTTCCTTTGTCCAGTTTCGCGCCAGAGCAGGGCTAAGGGGTCCCCTGAACCGGTGTAGACTGGCTTATGCAGAATTGGGCACATCTGTGCCCAACAAAGCATTTCCAGAGGCTGGGGGAGGCTACTCCTCCCCTGCCTTCACACCATTTTCCAAAGGGAGAGGGTGTAACACCCTCTCTCAGAGGAAGTTCTTTGTTCTGCTATCCTGGGCCAGGCCTGGCTGGACCCCAGGAGGGCAGATGCCTGTCTGAGGGGTTGGCAGCAGCAGCAGCTGCAGTGAAACCCCAGGAAGGGCAGTTTGGCAGTACCAGGGTCTGTGCTACAGACCACTGGGATCATGGGATTGTGCCAACTATGCCAGGATGGCATAGAGGGGGCAATTCCATGATCATAGACATGTTACATGGCCATATTCGGAGTTACCATTGTGAAGCTACATATAGGTAGTGACCTATATGTAGTGCACGCGTGTAATGGTGTCCCCGCACTCACAAAGTCCAGGGAATTGGCTCTGAACAATGTGGGGGCACCTTGGCTAGTGCCAGGGTGCCCTCACACTAAGTAACTTTGCACCTAACCTTTACCAGGTAAAGGTTAGACATATAGGTGACTTATAAGTTACTTAAGTGCAGTGTAAAATGGCTGTGAAATAACGTGGACGTTATTTCACTCAGGCTGCAGTGGCAGGCCTGTGTAAGAATTGTCAGAGCTCCCTATGGGTGGAAAAAGAAATGCTGCAGCCCATAGGGATCTCCTGGAACCCCAATACCCTGGGTACCTCAGTACCATATACTAGGGAATTATAAGGGTTGTTCCAGTAAGCCAATGTAAATTGGTAAAAATGGTCACTAGCCTGTTAGTGACAATTTGGAAAGAAATGAGAGAGCATAACCACTGAGGTTCTGATTAGCAGAGCCTCAGTGAGACAGTTAGTCACTACACAGGTAACACATTCAGGCACACTTATGAGCACTGGGGCCCTGGGTTACCAGGGTCCCAGTGACACATACAACTAAAACAACATATATACAGTGAAAAATGGGGGTAACATGCCAGGCAAGATGGTACTTTCCTACACAACCCCCCCCCAAACGAAGGACAATAAGACTAGCCATGACCTGATGAGTCTTCATTGTCTAAGTGGAAATATCTGGAGAGTCCATCTGCATTGGAGTGGCTACTCCCAGGTCTATGTTCCACTGTATAGTCCATTCCCTGTAGGGATATGGACCACCTCAACAATTTAGGATTTTCACCTTTCATTTGTTTTAGCCAAAGTAGAGGTTTGTGGTCTGTCTGAACAATGAAGTGAGTGCCAAACAGGTATGGCCTCAACTTCTTCAGAGCCCAGACCACAGCAAAGGCCTCCCTCTCAATGGCAGACCAACGCTTTTCTCTAGGGGTCAACCTCCTACTAATAAAAGCAACAGGTTGATCCTGGCCCTCAGAATTAAGTTGTGATAGGACTGCCCCTACTCCTAATTCAGATGCATCAGTTTGGACATAGAATTTTTTAGAGTAACAAGGGCTTTTCAGGACAGGTGCAGAGCACATGGCCTGCTTCAGCTCCTCAAAAGCTTTCTGACAGTTTGCTGTCCATAATACCTTTTTAGGCATTTTCTTGGATGTGAGGTCATTAAGAGGGGCTGCAATGGAGCCATAGTCCTTAATGAACCTCCTGTAATACCCAGTGAGGCCTAGGAAGGCTCTCATCTGAGTCTGAGTGGTAGGGGGAACCCAATCAATAATTGTTTGGATTTTCCCCTGAAGTGGTGCAATCTGTTACCCACCAACAAGGTGTCCCAGATAAACCACCTTACCCTGCCCTATCTGGCACTTTGAAGCCTTGATAGTGAGGCCTCCCTTTTGCAGGGCCTCCAAAACTTTCCATAGGTGGACCAGGTGATCATCCCAGCTGGAGCTAAAGACAGCTATATCGTCCAAATATGCTGCACTGAAAGCTTCCAGCCCTTGCAGGACTGTGTTCACCAACCTCTGAAAAGTGGCAGGTGCATTTTTCAAACCAAAAGGCATTACAGTAAACTGGTAATGTCCTCCAATGGTAGAAAATGCAGTCTTAGGTTTAGCATCTTCTGATAATTTGATCTGCCAATACCCTGCAGTCAAATCAAAAGTGCTTAGATACTTGGCAGAAGCCAGTGTATCTATGAGATCATCTGCCCTGGGTATAGGGTGAGCATCAGTTTTGGTTACCAAGTTGAGACCTCTGTAGTCTACACAAAACCGCATTTCCTTCTTTCCATCTTTGGAATGGGGTTTTGGTACCAGTACCACAGGAGAAGCCCATGGACTGTCAGAGTGCTCAACTACTCCTAGTTCTAACATTTTCTGGACCTCTTGCTTTATGCAGTCCCTGACATGGTCAGGCTGCCTATAGATCTTACTTTTGACAGGTAAACTGTCTCCAGTATCTACAGTGTGCTCACACCAAGAAGTGGTACCTAGCACAGTAGAGAAGAGTTCAGAGAATTAATCTAGGAGATTTATGCAATTATCTTTCTGCTCAGCAGTAAGACAATCAGCCAAAACTACACCTTCCACAAGAGCATCTTGATCTGTGGAAGAGAAGAGATCAGGTAGAGGATCACTGTCTTCTTCCTGTCCCTCATCAGTTGCCATGAGCAGGGTGAGATCAGCCCTGTCATAGTAGGGTTTCAGGCGGTTGACATGGAGCACCCTAAGGGGACTCCTGGCAGTGCCTAAGTCAACTAAATAGGTGACTTCTCCCTTCTTTTCAACAATTGTGTGGGGACCACTCCATTTATCTTGGAGTGCTCTTGGGGCCACAGGCTCCAAGACCCACACTTTCTGCCCTGGTTGGTACTGAACCAAAACAGCCTTCTGATCATGCCATTGCTTCTGGAGCTCTTGGCTGGCCTGAAGGTTTTTACTGGCCTTTTTCATGTACTCAGCCATCCTTGATCTGAGGCCAAGTACATAATCCACAATATCCTGCTTAGGAGCTTTTAAAGGTTGTTCCCAACCCTCCTTTACAAGTGTGAGTGGACCCCTAACAGGGTGTCCAAAAAGAAGTTCAAAGGGGCTGAAGCCCACTCCTTTCTGGGGTACCTCCCTGTAGGCAAAAAGGAGGCATGGTAGAAGGATATCCCATCTCCTGCGGAGTTTTTCAGGGAGACCCATAATCATGCCTTTGAGAGTTTTATTAAATCTCTCCACCAGTCCATTTGTTTGTGGATGATAGGGTGTTGTGAACTTGTACGTTACACCACACTCCTTCCACATGGCCTTTAAGTATGCAGACATGAAATTGCTTCCTCTGTCTGATACCACTTCCTTTGGGAAGCCCACCCTGGAAAATATTCCCAGGAGGGCCTTTGCCACTGCAGGTGCTGTAGTGGTCCTTAAAGGAATAGCTTCAGGATATCTTGTGGCATGGTCCACTACCACTAAGATAAACCTATTGCCTGAAGCAGTAGGAGGGTCAAGGGGGCCAACTATGTCAAACCCTACCCTTTCAAAGGGAACCCCAACCACAGGCAGTGGGATAAGGGGTGCCTTTGGGGTGCCACCTGTCTTGCCACTGGCTTGACAGGTTTCACAGGACTTACAAAATTCCTTTGTGTCCTCAGACATCCTAGGCCAATGAAACAATGGAACCAATCTGTCCCAAGTTTTCATTTGACCCAGGTGTCCAGCTAGGGGAATGTCATGTGCCAGGGTTAGGAGGAACTTTCTGTACTCCTGAGGAATCACTAATCTCCTGGCAGCTCCAGGTTTAGGATCCCTATGCTCAGTGTACAAGAGGTTGTCCTCCCAGTAAACTCTGTGAGAGTCACTGACATCCCCATTAGCCTGCTTGACAGCTTGCTGTCTGAGACAATCTAATGTGGGACAGGTTTGCTGTGCCACACTCAGCTCCTCTCTGGCAGGCCCCCCTTCACCCAAAAGCTCAGCAGTGTCTGCTTCCAGCTCCTCTGGTGTAGGTTCTGCACAGGGAGGGAATTCTTCTTCCTCAGAAGTAGAATCCACTGTAGAGGGAGGGATAGTAGGAAGTGGTTTGCTTCTACTAGCCCTAGCTTTAGGGAGCACTTGGTCCATTGTTCCAGGATCCAAGCTTCCCTGTCCTTTTTGCTTTTTGGACTGAGCCCTTGTCAAAGCAAAAATATGCCCTGGGATGCCCAGCATTGCTGCATGGGCCTCCAACTCCACATCTGACCAAGCTGATGTCTCCAAATCATTCCCTAATAGACAGTCTACAGGTAAATCTGAAGCTACCACAACTTTCTTTGGACCAGTAACCCCCCCCCAGTTGAGATTAACAACAGCCATGGGGTGGCTAAGTGTGTTGTTGTGAGCATCGGTTACTTGGTACTGGTGACCAAGTAGGTGTTGTTCAGGGTGGACCAGTTTCTCTATGACCATAGTCACACTGGCACCAGTGTCCCTGTGGGCCTGAACCTCAACACCATTTATTAGGGGTAGCTGCTTGTACTTATCCATATTAAGGGGACAAGCAACTAAGGTGGCTAAATCAATAGCCCCCTCAGAGACTAACACAGCCTCTGTGGCCTCCCTAACAAGGCCAACCCCAACTAAGTTACCAATAGTGAGCCCAGCTACTCCCTTGGATTGGCTATTAGTAGGTTTGCTCCCACCACCACTGCTATTAGTAGGGACACTAGGGGTAGCAGTAGGGGTTGTAGTGGTAGGAGCATTGGTGCTTTTCTTTGGACAACTGGGATCTGTTGTCCAATGGCCTTTTATTTTACATAAATAGCACCATGGTTTCTTTTCCTTGTTCTGATTAAAAGAGGATTTGGGCCCACCACCCCCACCAGAGTGTTTTTGTGGGCCTGATGAAGACTCATTTTTAGATTTGTCCCCACCCTTGTCAGAAGACTTACCATCCTTCTTTTTGTTGCCATCTTTGTCACCCCCTGTATGAACTTTTCTGTTCACCCTTGTTCTGACCCATTTGTCTGCCTTCTTTCCCAATTCTTGGGGAGAGGTCAGATCAGAGTCCACCAAGTACTGGTGCAACAAATCAGACACACAATTATTAAGAATATGCTCTCTCAGGATCAAGTTATACAGGCTGTCATAATCAGTAACTTTACTGCCATGTAACCACCCCTCCAAGGCCTTCACTGAATGGTCAATGAAATCAACCCAGTCTTGTGAAGACTCCTTTTTGGTCTCTCTGAACTTTATCCTGTACTGTTCAGTGGTTAAGCCATAACCATCCAGGAGTGCATTCTTAAGAACTTGGAAATTATTAGCATCATTTTCTTTCACAGTAAGGAGCCTATCCCTACCTTTTCCACTAAATGATAGCCATAGGATAGCAGCCCACTGCCTTTGAGGGACATCCTGTACAACACAGGCCCTCTCAAGTGCAGCAAACCACTTGTTAATGTCATCCCCCTCCTTGTAAGGGGGAACTATCTTGTGCAGATTCCTGGAATCATGCTCTTTTGCAGGATGACTATGGGGAATACTGCTGCTGCCACCATGGGTTTCTAAACCCAGTTTCTGTCTCTCCTTCTCTACTTCTAAAGTCTGTCTATCCAAATCCAGCTGTTGCTTCTTGAGCTTCAGTCTGGTTTGTTCCACTCTCAATCTATTGAGTTCCCTTTCTAACAATCTGTCATCAGGGTGGGTGGGAGGGACATGCCTTGAAACAGAAGTATGGTGAGAATGGACAGAAGGAGACCTGTCCCTTACAGAAGCCACCCTAACAGCTTGGCTAACAGAAACATCACTACCAGTATGGTGAGAATAAATGCTTTTGCTATGATGTGAGACAACACTATTTCTATGGTGTGGCTCATCATTATTACCAACTATGCTAGACTGTCTAGTAATGGGCAGGCTAGGAATTTTCTTTCCTGAATCTTTTCCTGGGGGAGTCCCTGGATCAGATTGAGAACCATTAGCTACTTTTTCTACAGATTGGGCACTTATGGCCTTATCCTGTACTCTAAGCATGTTAATTAACAGTTCTAAGGAAGGATTCTTCCCTACACTCAAACCTCTCTCTATGCAGAGATTCCTTGCTCCTTTCCAGCTAAGGTGATCATATGCAAGTTTGGACAGATCAACATTTTGGCCTGTGCCAGACATTTTTAGAGAGAGTTAAAGTGATAGTAAAAGATAAAAAGTTTGTCAGAGCTTTTAGAAAGACAGAGAAAAAAAACTTTTTAAACTTTTTAGAACTTTTTAGAAAGTTAGAAGTACTTTTCAGCACTTAGAAAAGAGTGAAAAGAGGAAATGCAAAACTTTTTGGCTATGTTTATATACACTGACCTTGTTTTGTATATTTTTCTCTTATGAAAAGTACAATGACAAGAGTGGTAAGTAGTCTCAAAGCACTTATCCCACCACTGCACAACCAATGTAGGAGGCTGGACTGGCTTGTAGTGAGTACCAAGGGGTACTTGCACCTTGCACCAGGCCCAGTTATCCCTTATTAGTGTATAGGGTGTCTAGCAGCTTAGGCTGGTAGATAATGGTAGCTTAGCAGAGCAGCTTAGGCTGAACTAGGAGACGTGTGAAGCTACTACAGTACCACTTAGTGTCATATGCACAATATCATAAGAAAACACAATACACAGTTATACTAAAAATAAAGGTACTTTATTTTTATGACAATATGCCAAAGTATCTTAGAGTGTACCCTCAGTGAGAGGATAGGAAATATACACAAGATATATATACACAATAGCAAAAATATGCAGTATAGTCTTAGAAAACAGTGCAAACAATGTATAGTTACAATAGGATGCAATGGGGAAACATAGGGATAGGGGCAGCACAAACCATATACTCCAAAAGTGCAATGCGAACCACGAATGGACCCCAAACCTATGTGACCTTGTAGAGGGTCGCTGGGACTATTAGAAAATAGTGAGAGTTAGAAAAATAACCCTCCCCAAGACCCTGAAAAGTGAGTGCAAAGTGCACTAAAGTTCCCCTAAGGACAAAGAAGTCGTGTTAGAGGAATAATGCAGGAAATACACAAACCAGCAATGCAACAACTGTGGATTTCCAATCTAAGGTACCTGTGGAACAAGGGGACCAAGTCCAAAAGTCACAAGCAAGTCGGAGATGGGCAGATGCCCAGGAAATGCCAGCTGCGGGTGCAAAGAAGCTTCTACTGGACAGAAGAAGCTGAGGTTTCTGCAGGAACGAAAAGGGCTAGAGACTTCTCCTTTGGTGGACGGATCCCACTCGCCGTGGAGAGTCGTGCAGAATTGTTTTACCGCCGAAAGAATGCTAACAAGCCTTGCGAGCTGCAAATCGTGCGGTTTGCGTTTTTGGACGTTGCTGAGGCCCAGGAGGTCGCAAATTGGACCAGCAGAGAGAGGGGACGTCGAGCAAGACAAGGAGCCCTCTCTGAAGCCGGTAGCACCCGGAGAAGTGCCAGAAACAGGCACTACAAGGATGCGTGAAACGGTGCTCGCCGAAGTTGCACAAAGGAGTCCCACGTCGCCGGACACCAACTTAGAAAGTCGTGCAATGCAGGTTAGAGTGCCGTGGACCCAGGCTTGGCTGTGCACAAAGGTTTTCTGCCGGAAGTGCACAGGGGCCGGAGTAGCTGCAAAGTCACGGTTCCCAGCAATGCAGCCCAGCGAGGTGAGGCAAGGACTTACCTCCACCAAACTTGGACTGAAGAGTCACTGGACTGTGGGGGTCACTTGGACAGAGTCGCTGGATTCGAGGGACCTCGCTCGTCGTGCTGAGAGGAGACCCAAGGGACCGGTAATGCAGCTTTTTGGTGCCTGCGGTTGCAGGGGGAAGATTCCGTCGACCCACGGGAGATTTCTTCGGAGCTTCTGGTGCAGAGAGGAGGCAGACTACCCCCACAGCATGCACAAGCAGGAAAACAGTCGAGAAGGCGGCAGGATCAGCGTTACAGAGTTGCAGTAGTCGTCTTTGCTACTATGTTGCAGGTTTGCAGGCTTCCAGCGCGGTCAGCAGTCGATTCCTTATCAGAAGGTGAAGAGAGAGATGCAGAGGAACTCGGATGAGCTCTTGCATTCGTTATCTGAAGTTTCCCCAGAGACAGAGACCCTAAATAGCCAGAAAAGAGGGTTTGGCTACCTAGGAGAGAGGATAGGCTAGCAACAACTGAAGGAGCCTATCACAAGGAGTCTCTGACGTCACCTGGTGGCACTGGCCACTCAGAGCAGTCCAGTGTGCCAGCAGCACCTCTGTTTCCAAGATGGCAGAGGTCTGAAGCACACTGGAGGGGCTCTGGACACCTCCCAGGGGAGGTGCAGGTCAGGGGAGTAGTCACTCCCCTTTCCTTTGTCCAGTTTCGCGCCAGAGCAGGGCTAAGGGGTCCCCTGAACCGGTGTAGACTGGCTTATGCAGAATTGGGCACATCTGTGCCCAACAAAGCATTTCCAGAGGCTGGGGGAGGCTACTCCTCCCCTGCCTTCACACCATTTTCCAAAGGGAGAGGGTGTAACACCCTCTCTCAGAGGAAGTTCTTTGTTCTGCTATCCTGGGCCAGGCCTGGCTGGACCCCAGGAGGGCAGATGCCTGTCTGAGGGGTTGGCAGCAGCAGCAGCTGCAGTGAAACCCCAGGAAGGGCAGTTTGGCAGTACCAGGGTCTGTGCTACAGACCACTGGGATCATGGGATTGTGCCAACTATGCCAGGATGGCATAGAGGGGGCAATTCCATGATCATAGACATGTTACATGGCCATATTCGGAGTTACCATTGTGAAGCTACATATAGGTAGTGACCTATATGTAGTGCACGCGTGTAATGATGTCCCCGCACTCACAAAGTCCAGGGAATTGGCTCTGAACAATGTGGGGGCACCTTGGCTAGTGCCAGGGTGCCCTCACACTAAGTAACTTTGCACCTAACCTTTACCAGGTAAAGGTTAGACATATAGGTGACTTATAAGTTACTTAAGTGCAGTGTAAAATGGCTGTGAAATAACGTGGACGTTATTTCACTCAGGCTGCAGTGGCAGGCCTGTGTAAGAATTGTCAGAGCTCCCTATGGGTGGCAAAAGAAATGCTGCAGCCCATAGGGATCTCCTGGAACCCCAATACCCTGGGTACCTCAGTACCATATACTAGGGAATTATAAGGGTGTTCCAGTAAGCCAATGTAAATTGGTAAAAATGGTCACTAGCCTGTTAGTGACAATTTGGAAAGAAATGAGAGAGCATAACCACTGAGGTTCTGATTAGCAGAGCCTCAGTGAGACTGTTAGTCACTACACAGGTAACACATTCAGGCACACTTATGAGCACTGGGGCCCTGGGTTACCAGGGTCCCAGTGACACATACAACTAAAACAACATATATACAGTGAAAAATGGGGGTAACATGCCAGGCAAGATGGTACTTTCCTACACAACCCCCCCCCAACCAAGGACAATAAGACTAGCCATGACCTGATGAGTCTTCATTGTCAAAGTGGAAATATCTGGAGAGTCCATCTGCATTGGAGTGGCTACTCCCAGGTCTATGTTCCACTGTATAGTCCATTCCCTGTAGGGATATGGACCACCTCAACAATTTAGGATTTTCACCTTTCATTTGTTTTAGCCAAAGTAGAGGTTTGTGGTCTGTCTGAACAATGAAGTGAGTGCCAAACAGGTATGGTCTCAACTTCTTCAGAGCCCAGACCACAGCAAAGGCCTCCCTCTCAATGGCAGACCAACGCTTTTCTCTAGGGGTCAACCTCCTACTAATAAAAGCAACAGGTTGATCCTGGCCCTCAGAATTTAGTTGTGATAGGACTGCCCCTACTCCTAATTCAGATGCATCAGTTTGGACATAGAATTTTTTAGAGTAACAAGGGCTTTTCAGGACAGGTGCAGAGCACATGGCCTGCTTCAGCTCCTCAAAAGCTTTCTGACAGTTTGCTGTCCATAATACCTTTTTAGGCATTTTCTTGGATGTGAGGTCATTAAGAGGGGCTGCAATGGAGCCATAGTCCTTAATGAACCTCCTGTAATACCCAGTGAGGCCTAGGAAGGCTCTCACCTGAGTCTGAGTGGTAGGGGGAACCCAATCAATAATTGTTTGGATTTTCCCCTGAAGTGGTGCAATCTGTTCCCCACCAACAAGTTGTCCCAGATAAACCACCTTACCCTGCCCTATCTGGCACTTTGAAGCCCTGATAGTGAGGCCTGCCTTTTGCAGGGCCTCCAAAACTTTCCATAGGTGGACCAGGTGATCATCCCAGCTGGAGCTAAAGACAGCTATATCGTCCAAATATGCTGCACTGAAAGCTTCCAGCCCTTGCAGGACTGTGTTCACCAACCTCTGAAAAGTGGCAGGTGCATTTTTCAAACCAAAAGGCATTACAGTAAACTGGTAATGTCCTCCAATGGTAGAAAATGCAGTCTTAGGTTTAGCATCTTCTGATAATTTGATCTGCCAATACCCTGCAGTCAAATCAAAAGTGCTTAGATACTTGGCAGATGCCAGTGTATCTATGAGCTCATCTGCCCTGGGTATAGGGTGAGCATCAGTTTTGGTTACCAAGTTGAGACCTCTATAGTCTACACAAAACCGCATTTCCTTCTTTCCATCTTTGGAATGGGGTTTTGGTACCAGTACCACAGGAGAAGCCCATGGACTGTCAGAGTGCTCAACTACTCCTAGTTCTAACATTTTCTGGACCTCTTGCTTTATGCAGTCCCTGACATGGTCAGGCTGCCTATAGATCTTACTTTTGACAGGTAAACTGTCTCCAGTATCTATAGTGTGCTCACACCAAGAAGTGGTACCTGGCACAGTAGAGAAGAGTTCAGAGAATTGATCTAGGAGATTTATGCAATTATCTTTCTGCTCAGCAGTAAGACAATCAGCCAAAACTACACCTTCCACAAGAGCATCTTGATCTGTGGAAGAGAAGAGATCAGGTAGAGGATCACTGTCTTCTTCCTGTCCCTCATCAGTTGCCATGAGCAGGGTGAGATCAGCCCTGTCATAGTAGGGTTTCAGGCGGTTGACATGGAGCACCCTAAGGGGACTCCTGGCAGTGCCTAAGTCAACTAAATAGGTGACTTCTCCCTTCTTTTCAACAATTGTGTGGGGACCACTCCATTTATCTTGGAGTGCTCTTGGGGCCACAGGCTCCAAGACCCACACTTTCTGCCCTGGTTGGTACTGAACCAAAACAGCCTTCTGATCATGCCATTGCTTCTGGAGCTCTTGGCTGGCCTGAAGGTTTTTACTGGCCTTTTTCATGTACTCAGCCATCCTTGATCTGAGGCCAAGTACATAATCCACAATATCCTGCTTAGGAGCTTTTAAAGGTTGTTCCCAACCCTCCTTTACAAGTGTGAGTGGACCCCTAACAGGGTGTCCAAAAAGAAGTTCAAAGGGGCTGAAGCCCACTCCTTTCTGGGGTACCTCCCTGTAGGCAAAAAGGAGGCATGGTAGAAGGATATCCCATCTCCTGCGGAGTTTTTCAGGGAGACCCATAATCATGCCTTTAGAGTTTTATTAAATCTCTCCACCAGTCCATTTGTTTGTGGATGATAGGGTGTTGTGAACTTGTACGTTACACCACACTCCTTCCACATGGCCTTTAAGTATGCAGACATGAAATTGCTTCCTCTGTCTGATACCACTTCCTTTGGGAAGCCCACCCTGGAAAATATTCCCAGGAGGGCCTTTGCCACTGCAGGTGCTGTAGTGGTCCTTAAAGGAATAGCTTCAGGATATCTTGTGGCATGGTCCACTACCACTAAGATAAACCTATTGCCTGAAGCAGTAGAAGGGTCAAGGGGGCCAACTATGTCAAACCCTACCCTTTCAAAGGGAACCCCAACCACAGGCAGTGGGATAAGGGGTGCCTTTGGGGTGCCACCTGTCTTGCCACTGGCTTGACAGGTTTCACAGGACTTACAAAATTCCTTTGTGTCCTCAGACATCCTAGGCCAATGAAACAATGGAACCAATCTGTCCCAAGTTTTCATTTGACCCAGGTGTCCAGCTAGGGGAATGTCATGTGCCAGGGTTAGGAGGAACTTTCTGTACTCCTGAGGAATCACTAATCTCCTGGCAGCTCCAGGTTTAGGATCCCTATGCTCAGTGTACAAGAGGTTGTCCTCCCAGTAAACTCTGTGAGAGTCACTGACATCCCCATTAGCCTGCTTGACAGCTTGCTGTCTGAGACCCTCTAATGTGGGACAGGTTTGCTGTGCCACACTCAGCTCCTCTCTGGCAGGCCCCCCTTCACCCAAAAGCTCAGCAGTGTCTGCTTCCAGCTCCTCTGGTGTAGGTTCTGCACAGGGAGGGAATTCTTCTTCCTCAGAAGTAGAATCCACTGTAGAGGGAGGGATAGTAGGAAGTGGTTTGCTTCTACTAGCCCTAGCTTTAGGGAGCACTTGGTCCATTGTTCCAGGATCCAAGCTTCCCTGTCCTTTTTGCTTTTTGGACTGAGCCCTTGTCTAAGCAAAAATATGCCCTGGGATGCCCAGCATTGCTGCATGGGCCTCCAACTCCACATCTGACCAAGCTGATGTCTCCAAATCATTCCCTAATAGACAGTCTACAGGTAAATCTGAAGCTACCACAACTTTCTTTGGACCAGTAACCCCCCCCAGTTGAGATTAACAACAGCCATGGGGTGGCTAAGTGTGTTGTTGTGAGCATCGGTTACTTGGTACTGGTGACCAAGTAGGTGTTGTTCAGGGTGGACCAGTTTCTCTATGACCATAGTCACACTGGCACCAGTGTCCCTGTAGGCCTGAACCTCAACACCATTTATTAGGGTTAGCTGCTTGTACTTATCCATATTAAGGGGACAAGCAACTAAGGTGGCTAAATCAATAGCCCCCTCAGAGACTAACACAGCCTCTGTGGCCTCCCTAACAAGGCCAACCCCAACTAAGTTACCAATAGTGAGCCCAGCTACTCCCTTGGATTGGCTATTAGTAGGTTTGCTCCCACCACCACTGCTATTAGTAGGGACACTAGGGGTAGCAGTAGGGGTTGTAGTGGTAGGAGCATTGGTGCTTTTCTTTGGACAACTGGGATCTGTTGTCCAATGGCCTTTTATTTTACATAAATAGCACCATGGTTTCTTTTCCTTGTTCTGATTAAAAGAGGATTTGGGCCCACCACCCCCACCAGAGTGTTTTTGTGGGCCTGATGAAGACTCATTTTTAGATTTGTCCCCACCCTTGTCAGAAGACTTACCATCCTTCTTTTTGTTGCCATCTTTGTCACCCCCTGTATGAACTTTTCTGTTCACCCTTGTTCTGACCCATTTGTCTGCCTTCTTTCCCAATTCTTGGGGAGAGGTCAGATCAGAGTCCACCAAGTACTGGTGCAATAAATCAGACACACAATTATTAAGAATATGCTCTCTCAGGATCAAGTTATACAGGCTGTCATAATCAGTAACTTTACTGCCATGTAACCACCCCTCCAAGGCCTTCACTGAATGGTCAATGAATTCAACCCAGTCTTGTGAAGACTCCTTTTTGGTCTCTCTGAACTTTATCCTGTACTGTTCAGCGGTTAAGCCATAACCATCCAGGAATGCATTCTTAAGAACTTGGAAATTATTAGCATCATTTTCTTTCACAGTAAGGAGCCTATCCCTACCTTTTCCACTAAATGATAGCCATAGGATAGCAGCCCACTGCCTTTGAGGGACATCCTGTACAACACAGGCCCTCTCAAGTGCAGCAAACCACTTGTTAATGTCATCCCACTCCTTGTAAGGGGGAACTATCTTGTGCAGATTCCTGGAATCATGCTCTTTTGCAGGATGACTATGGGGAATACTGCTGCTGCCACCATGGGTTTCTAAACCCAGTTTCTGTCTCTCCTTCTCTACTTCTAAAGTCTGTCTATCCAAATCCAGCTGTTGCTTCTTGAGCTTCAGTCTGGTTTGTTCCACTCTCAATCTATTGAGTTCCCTTTCTAACAATCTGTCATCAGGGTGGGTGGGAGGGACATGCCTTGAAACAGAAGTATGGTGAGAATGGACAGAAGGAGACCTGTCCCTTACAGAAGCCACCCTAACAGCTTGGCTAACAGAAACATCACTACCAGTATGGTGAGAATAAATGCTTTTGCTATGATGTGAGACAACACTATTTCTATGGTGTGGCTCATCATTATTACCAACTATGCTAGACTGTCTAGTAATGGGCAGGCTAGGAATTTTCTTTCCTGAATCTTTTCCTGGGGGAGTCCCTGGATCAGATTGAGAACCATTAGCTACTTTTTCTACAGATTGGGCACTTATGGCCTTATCCTGTACTCTAAGCATGTTAATTAACAGTTCTAAGGAAGGATTCTTCCCTACACTCAAACCTCTCTCTATGCAGAGATTCCTTGCTCCTTTCCAGCTAAGGTGATCATATGCAAGTTTGGACAGATCAACATTTTGGCCTGTGCCAGACATTTTTAGAGAGAGTTAAAGTGATAGTAAAAGATAAAAAGTTTGTCAGAGCTTTTAGAAAGACAGAGAAAAAAAACTTTTTAAACTTTTTAGAACTTTTTAGAAAGTTAGAAGTACTTTTCAGCACTTAGAAAAGAGTGAAAAGAGGAAATGCAAAACTTTTTGGCTATGTGTATATACACTGACCTTGTTTTGTATATTTTTCTCTTATGAAAAGTACAATGACAAGAGTGGTAAGTAGTCTCAAAGCACTTATTCCACCACTGCACAACCAATGTAGGAGGCTGGACTGGCTTGTAGTGAGTACCAAGGGGTACTTGCACCTTGCACCAGGCCCAGTTATCCCTTATTAGTGTATAGGGTGTCTAGCAGCTTAGGCTGGTAGATAATGGTAGCTTAGCAGAGCAGCTTAGGCTGAACTAGGAGACGTGTGAAGCTACTACAGTACCACTTAGTGTCATATGCACAATATCATAAGAAAACACAATACACAGTTATACTAAAAATAAAGGTACTTTATTTTTATGACAATATGCCAAAGTATATTAGAGTGTACCCTCAGTGAGAGGATAGGAAATATACACAAGATATATATACACAATTGCAAAAATATGCAGTATAGTCTTAGAAAACAGTGCAAACAATGTATAGTTACAACAGGATGCAATGGGGAAACATAGGGATAGGGGCAGCACAAACCATATACTCCAAAAGTGGAATGCGAACCACGAATGGACCCCAAACCTATGTGACCTTGTAGAGGGTCGCTGGGACTATTAGAAAATAGTGAGAGTTAGAAAAATAACCCTCCCCAAGACCCTGAAAAGTGAGTGCAAAGTGCACTAAAGTTCCCCTGAGGACAAAGAAGTCGTGTTAGAGGAATAATGCAGGAAAGACACAAACCAGCAATGCAACAACTGTGGATTTCCAATTTAGGGTACCTGTGGAACAAGGGAACCAAGTCCAAAAGTCACAAGCAAGTCGGAGATGGGCAGATGCCCAGGAAATGCCAGCTGCGGGTGAAAAGAAGCTTCTACTGGACAGAAGAAGCTGAGGTTTCTGCAGGAACGAAAAGGGCTAGAGACTTCCTCTTTGGTGGACGGGTCCCTCTCGCCGTGTAAAGTCGTGCAGAAGTATTTTCCTGCCGAAAGAATGCTAACAAGCCTTGCGAGCTGCAAATCGTGCGGTTAGCGTTTTTGGACGCTGCTGAGGCCCAGGAGGGACCAGGAGGTCGCAAATTGGACCAGCAGAGAGAGGGGACGTCGAGCAAGACAAGAAGCCCTCTCTGAAGCTGGTAGCACCCAAAGAAGTGCCAAAAACCGGCACTACGAGGATGCGTGAAATGGTGCTCACCGAAGTTGCACAAAGGAGTCCCACGTCGCCGGAGACCAACTTAGAAAGTCGTGCAATGCAGGTTAGAGTGCCGTGGACCCAGGCTTGGCTGTGCTCAAAGGTTTTCCGCCGGAAGTGCACAGGGGCCGGCATAGCTGCAAAGTCGCGGTTCCCAGCAATGCAGCCCAGCGAGGTGAGGCAAGGACTTACCTCCACCAAACTTGGACTGAAGAGTCACTGGACTGTGGGGGTCACTAGGACAGAGTCGCTGGATTCGAGGGACCTCGCTCGTCGTGCTGAGAGGAGACCCAAGGGACAGGTAATGCAGCTTTTTGGTTCCTGCGGTTGCAGGGGGAAGATTCCGTCGACCCACAGGAGATTTCTTCGGAGCTTCTGGTGCAGAGAGGAGGCAGACTACCCCCACAGCATGCACAAGCAGGAAAACAGTCGAGAAGGCGGCAGGATCAGCGTTACAGAGTTGCAGTAGTCGTCTTTGCTACTATGTTGCAGGTTTGCAGGCTTCCAGCGCGGTCAGCAGTCGATTCCTTATCAGAAGGTGAAGAGAGAGATGCAGAGGAACTCGGATGAGCTCTTGCATTCGTTATCTGAAGTTTCCCCAGAGACAGAGACCCTAAATAGCCAGAAAAGAGGGTTTGGCTACCTAGGAGGGAGGATAGGCTAGCAACACCTGAAGGAGCCTATCACAAGGAGTCTCTGACGTCACCTGGTGGCACTGGCCACTCAGAGCAGTCCAGTGTGCCAGCAGCACCTCTGTTTCCAAGATGGCAGAGGTCTGGAGCACACTGGAGGGGCTCTGGACACCTCCCAGGGGAGGTGCAGGTCAGGGGAGTGGTCACTCCCCTTTCCTTTGTCCAGTTTCGCGCCAGAGCAGGGCTAAGGGGTCCCCTGAACTGGTGTAGACTGGCTTATGCAGAATTGGGCACATCTGTGCCCAACAAAGCATTTCCAGAGGCTGGGGGAGGCTACTCCTCCCCTGCCTTCACACCATTTTCCAAAGGGAGAGGGTGTAACACCCTCTCTCAGAGGAAGTTCTTTGTTCTGCTATCCTGGGCCAGGCCTGGCTGGACCCCAGGAGGGCAGATGCCTGTCTGAGGGGTTGGCAGCAGCAGCAGCTGCAGTGAAACCCCAGGAAGGGCAGTTTGGCAGTACCAGGGTGTAAAGAAATGGCTCCCTGTTGCAGTTACCCCCCACTTTTTGCCTGATACTGATGCTGACTTGACTGAGAAGTGTGCTGGGACCCTGCTAACCAGGCCCCAGCACCAGTGTTCCTTCACCTAAAATGTACCATTGTATCCACAATTGGCACACCCTGGCATTCAGATAAGTCCCTTGTAACTGGTACTTCTAGTACCAAGGGCCCTGATGCCAAGAAAGGTCTCTAAGGGCTGCAGCATGTCTTATGCCACCCTAGAGACCCCTCACTCAGCACAGACACACTGCTTACAAGCCTGTGTGTGCTAGTGAGAACAAAATGAGTAAATCGACATGGCACTCCCCTCAGGGTGCCATGCCAGCCTCTCACTGCCTATGCAGTATAGGTAAGACACCCCTCTAGCAGGCCTTACAGCCCTAAGGCAGGGTGCACTATACCATAGGTGAGGGTACCAGTGCATGAGCACTGTGCCCCTACAGTGTCTAAGCAAAACCTTAGACATTGTAAGTGCAGGGTAGCCATAAGAGTATATGGTCTGGGAGTCTGTTTTACACGAACTCCACAGCACCATAATGGCTACACTGAAAACTGGGAAGTTTGGTATCAAACTTCTCAGCACAATAAATGCACACTGATGCCAGTGTACATTTTATTGTAAAATACACCAGAGAGGGCACCTTAGAGGTGCCCCCTGAAACTTAACCGACTATCTGTGTAGGCTGACTAGTTTTAGCAGCCTGCCACAAACCGAGACATGTTGCTGGCCCCATGGGGAGAGTGCCTTTGTCACTCTGAGGCCAGTAACAAAGCCTGCACTGGGTGGAGATGCTAACACCTCCCCCAGGCAGGAATTGTCACACCTGGCGGTGAGCCTCAAAGGCTCACCTCCTTTGTGCCAACCCAGCAGGACACTCCAGCTAGTGGAGTTGCCCGCCCCCTCCGGCCAGGCCCCACTTTTGGCGGCAAGGCCGGGGAAAATAATGAGAAAAACAAGGAGGAGTCACTGGCCAGTCAGGACAGCCCCTAAGGTGTCCTGAGCTGAAGTGACTCTAACTTTTAGAAATCCTCCATCTTGCAGATGGAGGATTCCCCCAATAGGGTTAGGATTGTGACCCCCTCCCCTTGGGAGGAGGCACAAAGAGGGTGTACCCACCCTCAGGGCTAGTAGCCATTGGCTACTAACCCCCCAGACCTAAACACGCCCTTAAATTTAGTATTTAAGGGCTACCCTGAACCCTAGAAAATTAGATTCCTGCAACAAGAAGAAGGACTGCCCAGCTGAAAACCCCTGCAGCGGAAGACCAGAAGACGACAACTGCCTTGGCTCCAGAAACTCACCGGCCTGTCTCCTGCCTTCCAAAGATCCTGCTCCAGCGACGCCTTCCGAAGGGACCAGCGACCTCGACATCCTCTGAGGACTGCCCCTGCTTCGAAAAGACAAGAAACTCCCGAGGACAGCGGACCTGCTCCAAGAAAAGCTGCAACTTTGTTTCCAGCAGCTTTAAAGAACCCTGCAAGCTCCCCGCAAGAAGCGTGAGACTTGCAACACTGCACCCGGCGACCCCGACTCGGCTGGTGGAGATCCGACAACTCAGGAGGGACCCCAGGACTACTCTGATACCGTGAGTACCAAAACCTGTCCCCCCTGAGCCCCCACAGCGCCGCCTGCAGAGGGAATCCCGAGGCTTCCCCTGACCGCGACTCTTTGAATCTAAAGTCCCGACGCCTGGGAGAGACCCTGCACCCGCAGCCCCCAGGACCTGAAGGACCGGACTTTCACTGGAGAAGCGACCCCCAGGAGTCCCTCTCCCTTGCCCAAGTGGAGGTTTCCCCGAGGAACCCCCCCCTTGCCTGCCTGCAGCGCTGAAGAGATCCCGAGATCTCTCATAGACTAACATTGCGAACCCGACGCTTGTTTCTACACTGCACCCGGCCGCCCCCGCGCCGCTGAGGGTGAAATTTCTGTGTGGACTTGTGTCCCCCCCGGTGCCCTACAAAACCCCCCTGGTCTGCCCTCCGAAGACGCGGGTACTTACCTGCAAGCAGACCGGAACCGGGGCACCCCCTTCTCTCCATTCTAGCCTATGTGTTTTGGGCACCACTTTGAACTCTGCACCTGACCGGCCCTGAGCTGCTGGTGTGGTGACTTTGGGGTTGCTCTGAACCCCCAACGGTGGGCTACCTTGGACCAAGAACTGAACCCTGTAAGTGTCCTACTTACCTGGTAAAACTAACAAAAACTTACCTCCCCCAGGAACTGTGAAAATTGCACTAAGTGTCCACTTTTAAAACAGCTATTTGTCAATAACTTGAAAAGTATACATGCAATTTTGATGATTTGAAGTTCCTAAAGTACTTACCTGCAATACCTTTCGAATGAGATATTACATGTAGAATTTGAACCTGTGGTTCTTAAAATAAACTAAGAAAAGATATTTTTCTATATAAAAACCTATTGGCTGGATTTGTCTCTGAGTGTGTGTACCTCATTTATTGTCTTGTGTATGTACAACAAATGCTTAACACTACTCCTTGGATAAGCCTACTGCTCGACCACACTACCACAAAATAGAGCATTAGTATTATCTATTTTTACCACTATTTTACCTCTAAGGGGAACCCTTGGACTCTGTGCATGCTATTCCTTACTTTGAAATAGCACATACAGAGCCAACTTCCTACATTGGTGGATCAGCGGTGGGGTACAAGACTTTGCATTTGCTGGACTACTCAGCCAATACCTGATCACACGACAAATTCCAAAATTGTCATTAGAAACTGATTTTTGCAATTTGAAAAGTTTTCTAAATTCTTAAAAGACCTGCTAGGGCCTTGTGTTAGATCCTGTTTAGCATTTCTTTTAGAGTTTAAAAGTTTGTAAAAGTTTGAATTAGATTCTAGAACCAGTTGTAGATTCTTAAAAAGTATTCCAACTTTTAGAAGCATAATGTCTAGCACAGATGTGAATGTGGTGGAACTCGACACCACACCTTACCTCCATCTACAGATGAGAGAGCTAAGGTCACTCTGTAAACTAAAGAAAATAACAATGGGCCCCAAACCTACCAAAATACAGCTCCAGGAGCTTTTGGCAGAGTTTGAAAAGGCCAACCCCTCTGAGGGTGGCAACTCAGAGGAAGAGGATAGTGACTTGGAGGACAATTCCCCCCTACCAGTCCTATCTAGGGAGAACAGGGTCCCTCAAACCCTGACTCCTAAAATAATAGTCAGAGATGCTGGTTCCCTCACAGGAGAGACCAACACCTCTGAAATCACTGAGGATAGCCCCAGTGAAGAGGACATCCAGTTAGCCAGGATGGCCAAAAGATTGGCTTTGGAAAGACAGATCCTAGCCATAGAGAGGGAAAGACAAGAGATGGGCCTAGGACCCATCGATGGTGGCAGCAACTTAAATAGGGTCAGAGATTCTCCTGACATCCTAAAAATCCCCAAAGGGATTGTAACAAAATATGAAGATGGTGATGACATCACCAAATGGTTCACAGCTTTTGAGAGGGCTTGTGTAACCAGAAAAGTGAACAGATCTCACTGGGGTGCTCTCCTTTGGGAAATGTTCACTGGAAAGTGTAGGGATAGACTCCTCACACTCTCTGGAAAAGATGCAGAATCTTATGACCTCATGAAGGGTACCCTGATTGAGGGCTTTGGATTCTCCACTGAGGAGTATAGAATTAGATTCAGGGGGGCTCAAAAATCCTCGAGCCAGACCTGGGTTGATTTTGTAGACTACTCAGTAAAAACACTAGATGGTTGGTTAACTGGAAATGAAGTGTGTGACTATGTTGGGCTTTATAATTTGTTTATGAAAGAACACATTTTAAGTAACTGCTTCAATGAAAAGTTGCATCAGTATCTGGTAGACCTAGGTCCAATTTCTCCCCAAGAATTGGGAAAGAAGGCAGACCACTGGGTCAAGACTAGGGTAACCAAAACTTCCACTGGGGGTGACCAAAAGAAAGGGGTTACAAAAACTCCCCAGGAGAAGGTGGGTAACACTAGAAACAAAGAAAAAGAGTCCTCTGTAGGCCCCCAAAAACCAGAACAGGTGGGTGGGCCCCAAGACACAACCCAAAACAAAGGTGGGTACCAGGGTAAGAACTGGGATGCCACTAAGGCATGGTGCCACAACTGTAAACAGTCTGGGCACCACACCAAGGACAATTCTTGTCCCAAAAACAAACCCCAGAACAAAATTCCAGGGGTAACCAGTGTAGCCATTGGAGATGACTCCTCAGATGAGGAGGTCTTCATAGCTTTCAACTGGAAAATGGGCCCAACAGGTGAGTTGGAGATTCCAGAGGGAAGTAGACACTTCCACCACCTACAGGTGAATGGAATCCCAGCCACTGCCCTGAGAGACACTTGTGCCAGTCACACTATTGTGCATGATAGGCTGGTGCTCTCAAACCAGTACATCCCAGGTGAGATGGCCAGAGTAAGAGTTAGCCCAGACAGGGTCACTAATAGGCCTGTGGCTCTTGTGCCCATAGAAGTGGGTGGAACTTGTAGCTGGAGAAGGGTGGTAGTCAGTACAGACCTCCCCCTTGATTGTCTCCTTGGAAATGACTACCCAGAGGTTAGTCAGAGCCTAAGAGAAGAACTGGTCCAGGGCCAGTCCTCTCCCAAGGATTCTGGAGTGCCTGCCTCTGCAGTAAATGCAAGTAGGCCCCAGAGGAAAAAGAAAAGGAAACAGAGTAGGAAAGGTGGACAACCTTTAGCCAAGGTTCCAGCAAGCCAAGGAGATTCTGCTCCAGTAGGGGAGAACTCCAAAAATGGCTCTGATAAAGTCCAACCTGACCCACAAGAAGTCCTGGCTAGTCAGGCAACTGTTAAGCCTGAGTGGGTGGCTCCTCAGCTAACAGAAGAAAGAGTGGAAGAAGGGTGTTTACTACAAGATGTGGTAACCCCCCACTCTAATACAGCAGACAGGCACCCTGAACCCAAAGAAGCCTGTAACTTAGCCCCTTCCCTTGTAGGTGAAGAGCTAAAGGTGTGGTTCTGGGCACTGACAGCTGTCAGTGGCCTCTGCTGGGTGTTAGCCTTTATGGCTGCACTATCCTTAGCATGGTGGTCTGACCCCATGCCAAATAGCAAGTTAGGCCCCCTGACCCTATTGGTCATGGTGGGGTTACTCCAGCTCTGGGTAACCTCTCTGGGTAAGCTAGGGGTAACCCTGGCCAAGATAAGGTTAGCAGAGGTGGATACCTCTAAGACCAAAATAGAAAGAATGGGTGGAGACATTGAAGAGGCAGACAAGAGGCAATTCAGACTAGGTCCTATCACTGTGGAAGTAGGTCAGTTCCCCAAAGGGAATGACCTGAACAGAAGGATGTAAGGCAGAGTAGGCCCTGCAACTAACCAGCCTATTTCTCCTACTCTTCCTCGCCTGACAGACTAGGAAGACTCTCCCAGCTTGGGCTGAGTCTCCTGGCCTGTGGGCTGGGGGGGGCTTGTGTAAAGAAATGGCTCCCTGTTGCAGTTACCCCCCACTTTTTGCCTGATACTGATGCTGACTTGACTGAGAAGTGTGCTGGGACCCTGCTAACCAGGCCCCAGCACCAGTGTTCCTTCACCTAAAATGTACCATTGTATCCACAATTGGCACACCCTGGCATTCAGATAAGTCCCTTGTAACTGGTACTTCTAGTACCAAGGGCCCTGATGCCAAGAAAGGTCTCTAAGGGCTGCAGCATGTCTTATGCCACCCTAGAGACCCCTCACTCAGCACAGACACACTGCTTACAAGCCTGTGTGTGCTAGTGAGAACAAAATGAGTAAATCGACATGGCACTCCCCTCAGGGTGCCATGCCAGCCTCTCACTGCCTATGCAGTATAGGTAAGACACCCCTCTAGCAGGCCTTACAGCCCTAAGGCAGGGTGCACTATACCATAGGTGAGGGTACCAGTGCATGAGCACTGTGCCCCTACAGTGTCTAAGCAAAACCTTAGACATTGTAAGTGCAGGGTAGCCATAAGAGTATATGGTCTGGGAGTCTGTTTTACACGAACTCCACAGCACCATAATGGCTACACTGAAAACTGGGAAGTTTGGTATCAAACTTCTCAGCACAATAAATGCACACTGATGCCAGTGTACATTTTATTGTAAAATACACCAGAGAGGGCACCTTAGAGGTGCCCCCTGAAACTTAACCGACTATCTGTGTAGGCTGACTAGTTTTAGCAGCCTGCCACAAACCGAGACATGTTGCTGGCCCCATGGGGAGAGTGCCTTTGTCACTCTGAGGCCAGTAACAAAGCCTGCACTGGGTGGAGATGCTAACACCTCCCCCAGGCAGGAATTGTCACACCTGGCGGTGAGCCTCAAAGGCTCACCTCCTTTGTGCCAACCCAGCAGGACACTCCAGCTAGTGGAGTTGCCCGCCCCCTCCGGCCAGGCCCCACTTTTGGCGGCAAGGCCGGGGAAAATAATGAGAAAAACAAGGAGGAGTCACTGGCCAGTCAGGACAGCCCCTAAGGTGTCCTGAGCTGAAGTGACTCTAACTTTTAGAAATCCTCCATCTTGCAGATGGAGGATTCCCCCAATAGGGTTAGGATTGTGACCCCCTCCCCTTGGGAGGAGGCACAAAGAGGGTGTACCCACCCTCAGGGCTAGTAGCCATTGGCTACTAACCCCCCAGACCTAAACACGCCCTTAAATTTAGTATTTAAGGGCTACCCTGAACCCTAGAAAATTAGATTCCTGCAACAAGAAGAAGGACTGCCCAGCTGAAAACCCCTGCAGCGGAAGACCAGAAGACGACAACTGCCTTGGCTCCAGAAACTCACCGGCCTGTCTCCTGCCTTCCAAAGATCCTGCTCCAGCGACGCCTTCCGAAGGGACCAGCGACCTCGACATCCTCTGAGGACTGCCCCTGCTTCGAAAAGACAAGAAACTCCCGAGGACAGCGGACCTGCTCCAAGAAAAGCTGCAACTTTGTTTCCAGCAGCTTTAAAGAACCCTGCAAGCTCCCCGCAAGAAGCGTGAGACTTGCAACACTGCACCCGGCGACCCCGACTCGGCTGGTGGAGATCCGACAACTCAGGAGGGACCCCAGGACTACTCTGATACCGTGAGTACCAAAACCTGTCCCCCCTGAGCCCCCACAGCGCCGCCTGCAGAGGGAATCCCGAGGCTTCCCCTGACCGCGACTCTTTGAATCTAAAGTCCCGACGCCTGGGAGAGACCCTGCACCCGCAGCCCCCAGGACCTGAAGGACCGGACTTTCACTGGAGAAGCGACCCCCAGGAGTCCCTCTCCCTTGCCCAAGTGGAGGTTTCCCCGAGGAACCCCCCCCTTGCCTGCCTGCAGCGCTGAAGAGATCCCGAGATCTCTCATAGACTAACATTGCGAACCCGACGCTTGTTTCTACACTGCACCCGGCCGCCCCCGCGCCGCTGAGGGTGAAATTTCTGTGTGGACTTGTGTCCCCCCCGGTGCCCTACAAAACCCCCCTGGTCTGCCCTCCGAAGACGCGGGTACTTACCTGCAAGCAGACCGGAACCGGGGCACCCCCTTCTCTCCATTCTAGCCTATGTGTTTTGGGCACCACTTTGAACTCTGCACCTGACCGGCCCTGAGCTGCTGGTGTGGTGACTTTGGGGTTGCTCTGAACCCCCAACGGTGGGCTACCTTGGACCAAGAACTGAACCCTGTAAGTGTCCTACTTACCTGGTAAAACTAACAAAAACTTACCTCCCCCAGGAACTGTGAAAATTGCACTAAGTGTCCACTTTTAAAACAGCTATTTGTCAATAACTTGAAAAGTATACATGCAATTTTGATGATTTGAAGTTCCTAAAGTACTTACCTGCAATACCTTTCGAATGAGATATTACATGTAGAATTTGAACCTGTGGTTCTTAAAATAAACTAAGAAAAGATATTTTTCTATATAAAAACCTATTGGCTGGATTTGTCTCTGAGTGTGTGTACCTCATTTATTGTCTTGTGTATGTACAACAAATGCTTAACACTACTCCTTGGATAAGCCTACTGCTCGACCACACTACCACAAAATAGAGCATTAGTATTATCTATTTTTACCACTATTTTACCTCTAAGGGGAACCCTTGGACTCTGTGCATGCTATTCCTTACTTTGAAATAGCACATACAGAGCCAACTTCCTACACAGGGTCTGTGCTACAGACCACTGGGATCATGGGATTGTGCCAACTATGCCAGGATGGCATAGAGGGGGCAATTCCATGATCATAGACATGTTACATGGCCATATTCGGAGTTACCATTGTGAAGCTACATATAGGTAGTGACCTATATGTAGTGCACGCGTGTAATGGTGTCCCCGCACTCACAAAGTCCAGGGAATTGGCTCTGAACAATGTGGGGGCACCTTGGCTAGTGCCAGGGTGCCCTCACACTAAGTAACTTTGCACCTAACCTTTACCAGGTAAAGGTTAGACATATAGGTGACTTATAAGTTACTTAAGTGCAGTGTAAAATGGCTGTGAAATAACGTGGACGTTATTTCACTCAGGCTGCAGTGGCAGGCCTGTGTAAGAATTTTCAGAGCTCCCTATGGGTGGCAAAAGAAATGCTGCAGCCCATAGGGATCTCCTGGAACCCCAATACCCTGGGTACCTCAGTATCATATACTAGGGAATTATAAGGGTGTTCCAGTAAGCCAATGTAAATTGGTAAAAATGGTCACTAGCCTGTTAGTGACAATTTGGAAAGAAATGAGAGAGCATAACCACTGAGGTTCTGATTAGCAGAGCCTCAGTGAGACAGTTAGTCACTACACAGGTAAAACATTCAGGCACACTTATGAGCACTGGGGCCCTGGGTTACCAGGGTCCCAGTGACACATACAACTAAAACAACATATATACAGTGAAAAATGGGGGTAACATGCCAGGCAAGATGGTACTTTCCTACACAACCCCCCCCCAAACGAAGGACAATAAGACTAGCCATGACCTGATGAGTCTTCATTGTCTAAGTGGAAATATCTGGAGAGTCCATCTGCATTGGAGTGGCTACTCCCAGGTCTATGTTCCACTGTATAGTCCATTCCCTGTAGGGATATGGACCACCTCAACAATTTAGGATTTTCACCTTTCATTTGTTTTAGCCAAAGTAGAGGTTTGTGGTCTGTCTGAACAATGAAGTGAGTGCCAAACAGGTATGGCCTCAACTTCTTCAGAGCCCAGACCACAGCAAAGGCCTCCCTCTCAATGGCAGACCAACGCTTTTCTCTAGGGGTCAACCTCCTACTAATAAAAGCAACAGGTTGATCCTGGCCCTCAGAATTAAGTTGTGATAGGACTGCCCCTACTCCTAATTCAGATGCATCAGTTTGGACATAGAATTTTTTAGAGTAACAAGGTCTTTTCAGGACAGGTGCAGAGCACATGGCCTGCTTCAGCTCCTCAAAAGCTTTCTGACAGTTTGCTGTCCATAATACCTTTTTAGGCATTTTCTTGGATGTGAGGTCATTAAGAGGGGCTGCAATGGAGCCATAGTCCTTAATGAACCTCCTGTAATACCCAGTGAGGCCTAGGAAGGCTCTCACCTGAGTCTGAGTGGTAGGGGGAACCCAATCAATAATTGTTTGGATTTTCCCCTGAAGTGGTGCAATCTGTTCCCCACCAACAAGGTGTCCCGGATAAACCACCTTACCCTGCCCTATCTGGCACTTTGAAGCCTTGATAGTGAGGCCTGCCTTTTGCAGGGCCTCCAAAACGTTCCATAGGTGGACCAGGTGATCATCCCAGCTGGAGCTAAAGACAGCTATATCGTCCAAATATGCTGCACTGAAAGCTTCCAGCCCTTGCAGGACTGTGTTCACCAACCTCTGAAAAGTGGCAGGTGCCTTTTTCAAACCAAAAGGCATTACAGTAAACTGGTAATGTCCTCCAATGGTAGAAAATGCAGTCTTAGGTTTAGCATCTTCTGATAATTTGATCTGCCAATACCCTGCAGTCAAATCAAAAGTGCTTAGATACTTGGCAGATGCCAGTGTATCTATGAGCTCATCTGCCCTGGGTATAGGGTGAGCATCAGTTTTGGTTACCAAGTTGAGACCTCTATAGTCTACACAAAACCGCATTTCCTTCTTTCCATCTTTGGAATGGGGTTTTGGTACCAGTACCACAGGAGAAGCCCATGGACTGTCAGAGTGCTCAACTACTCCTAGTTCTAACATTTTCTGGACCTCTTGCTTTATGCAGTCCCTGACATGGTCAGGCTGCCTATAGATCTTACTTTTGACAGGTAAACTGTCTCCAGTATCTATAGTGTGCTCACACCAAGAAGTGGTACCTGGCACAGTAGAGAAGAGTTCAGAGAATTGATCTAGGAGATTTATGCAATTATCTTTCTGCTCAGCAGTAAGACAATCAGCCAAAACTACACCTTCCACAAGAGCATCTTGATCTGTGGAAGAGAAGAGATCAGGTAGAGGATCACTGTCTTCTTCCTGTCCCTCATCAGTTGCCATGAGCAGGGTGAGATCAGCCCTGTCATAGTAGGGTTTCAGGCGGTTGACATGGAGCACCCTAAGGGGACTCCTGGCAGTGCCTAAGTCAACTAAATAGGTGACTTCTCCCTTCTTTTCAACAATTGTGTGGGGACCACTCCATTTATCTTGGAGTGCTCTTGGGGCCACAGGCTCCAAGACCCACACTTTCTGCCCTGGTTGGTACTGAACCAAAACAGCCTTCTGATCATGCCATTGCTTCTGGAGCTCCTGGCTGGCCTGAAGGTTTTTACTGGCCTTTTTCATGTACTCAGCCATCCTTGATCTGAGGCCAAGTACATAATCCACAATATCCTGCTTAGGAGCTTTTAAAGGTTGTTCCCAACCCTCCTTTACAAGTGTGAGTGGACCCCTAACAGGGTGTCCAAAAAGAAGTTCAAAGGGGCTGAAGCCCACTCCTTTCTGGGGTACCTCCCTGTAGGCAAAAAGGAGGCATGGTAGAAGGATATCCCATCTCCTGCAGAGTTTTTCAGGGAGACCCATAATCATGCCTTTGAGAGTTTTATTAAATCTCTCCACCAGTCCATTTGTTTGTGGATGATAGGGTGTTGTGAACTTGTACGTTACACCACACTCCTTCCACATGGCCTTTAAGTATGCAGACATGAAATTGCTTCCTCTGTCTGATACCACTTCCTTTGGGAAGCCCACCCTCGAAAATATTCCCAGGAGGGCCTTTGCCACTGCAGGTGCTGTAGTGGTCCTTAAAGGAATAGCTTCAGGATATCTTGTGGCATGGTACACTACCACTAAGATAAACCTATTGCCTGAAGCAGTAGGAGGGTCAAGGGGGCCAACTATGTCAAACCCTACCCTTTCAAAGGGAACCCCAACCACAGGCAGTGGGATAAGGGGTGCCTTTGGGGTGCCACCTGTCTTGCCACTGGCTTGACAGGTTTCACAGGACTTACAAAATTCCTTTGTGTCCTCAGACATCCTAGGCCAATGAAACAATGGAACCAATCTGTCCCAAGTTTTCATTTGACCCAGGTGTCCAGCTAGGGGAATGTCATGTGCCAGGGTTAGGAGGAACTTTCTGTACTCCTGAGGAATCACTAATCTCCTGGCAACTCCAGGTTTAGGATCCCTATGCTCAGTGTACAAGAGGTTGTCCTCCCAGTAAACTCTGTGAGAGTCACTGACATCCCCATTAGCCTGCTTGACAGCTTGCTGTCTGAGACCCTCTAATGTGGGACAGGTTTGCTGTGCCACACTCAGCTCCTCTCTGGCAGGCCCCCCTTCACCCAAAAGCTCAGCAGTGTCTGCTTCCAGCTCCTCTGGTGTAGGTTCTGCACAGGGAGGGAATTCTTCTTCCTCAGAAGTAGAATCCACTGTAGAGGGAGGGATAGTAGGAAGTGGTTTGCTTCTACTAGCCCTAGCTTTAGGGAGCACTTGGTCCATTGTTCCAGGATCCAAGCTTCCCTGTCCTTTTTGCTTTTTGGACTGAGCCCTTGTCAAAGCAAAAATATGCCCTGGGATGCCCAGCATTGCTGCATGGGCCTCCAACTCCACATCTGACCAAGCTGATGTCTCCAAATCATTCCCTAATAGACAGTCTACAGGTAAATCTGAAGCTACCACAACTTTCTTTGGACCAGTAACCCCCCCCCCAGTTGAGATTAACAACAGCCATGGGGTGGCTAAGTGTGTTGTTGTGAGCATCGGTTACTTGGTACTGGTGACCAAGTAGGTGTTGTTCAGGGTGGACCAGTTTCTCTATGACCATAGTCACACTGGCACCAGTGTCCCTGTAGGCCTGAACCTCAACACCATTTATTAGGGGTAGCTGCTTGTACTTATCCATATTAAGGGGACAAGCAACTAAGGTGGCTAAATCAATAGCCCCCTCAGAGACTAACACAGCCTCTGTGGCCTCCCTAACAAGGCCAACCCCAACTAAGTTACCAATAGTGAGCCCAGCTACTCCCTTGGATTGGCTATTAGTAGGTTTGCTCCCACCACCACTGCTATTAGTAGGGACACTAGGGGTAGCAGTAGGGGTTGTAGTGGTAGGAGCATTGGTGCTTTTCTTTGGACAACTGGGATCTGTTGTCCAATGGCCTTTTATTTTACATAAATAGCACCATGGTTTCTTTTCCTTGTTCTGATTAAAAGAGGATTTGGGCCCACCACCCCCACCAGAGTGTTTTTGTGGGCCTGATGAAGACTCATTTTTAGATTTGTCCCCACCCTTGTCAGAAGACTTACCATCCTTCTTTTTGTTGCCATCTTTGTCACCCCCTGTATGAACTTTTCTGTTCACCCTTGTTCTGACCCATTTGTCTGCCTTCTTTCCCAATTCTTGGGGAGAGGTCAGATCAGAGTCCACCAAGTACTGGTGCAACAAATCAGACACACAATTATTAAGAATATGCTCTCTCAGGATCAAGTTATACAGGTTGTCATAATCAGTAACTTTACTGCCATGTAACCACCCCTCCAAGGCCTTCACTGAATGGTCAATGAAATCAACCCAGTTTTGTGAAGACTCCTTTTTGGTCTCTCTGAACTTTATCCTGTACTGTTCAGTGGTTAAGCCATAACCATCCAGGAGTGCATTCTTAAGAACTTGGAAATTATTAGCATCATTTTCTTTCACAGTAAGGAGCCTATCCCTACCTTTTCCACTAAATGATAGCCATAGGATAGCAGCCCACTGCCTTTGAGGGACATCCTGTACAACACAGGCCCTCTCAAGTGCAGCAAACCACTTGTTAATGTCATCCCCCTCCTTGTAAGGGGGAACTATCTTGTGCAGATTCCTGGAATCATGCTCTTTTGCAGGATGACTATGGGGAATACTGCTGCTGCCACCATGGGTTTCTAAACCCAGTTTCTGTCTCTCCTTCTCTACTTCTAAAGTCTGTCTATCCAAATCCAGCTGTTGCTTCTTGAGCTTCAGTCTGGTTTGTTCCACTCTCAATCTATTGAGTTCCCTTTCTAACAATCTGTCATCAGGGTGGGTGGGAGGGACATACCTTGAAACAGAAGTATGGTGAGAATGGACAGAAGGAGACCTGTCCCTTACAGAAGCCACCCTAACAGCTTGGCTAACAGAAACATCACTACCAGTATGGTGAGAATAAATGCTTTTGCTATGATGTGAGACAACACTATTTCTATGGTGTGGCTCATCATTATTACCAACTATGCTAGACTGTCTAGTAATGGGCAGGCTAGGAATTTTCTTTCCTGAATCTTTTCCTGGGGGAGTCCCTGGATCAGATTGAGAACCATTAGCTACTTTTTCTACAGATTGGGCACTTATGGCCTTATCCTGTACTCTAAGCATGTTAATTAACAGTTCTAAGGAAGGATTCTTCCCTACACTCAAACCTCTCTCTATGCAGCGATTCCTTGCTCCTTTCCAGCTAAGGTGATCATATGCAAGTTTGGACAGATCAACATTTTGGCCTGTGCCAGACATTTTTAGAGAGAGTTAAAGTGATAGTAAAAGATAAAAAGTTTGTCAGAGCTTTTAGAAAGACAGAGAAAAAAACTTTTAAAACTTTTTAGAACTTTTTAGAAAGTTAGAAGTACTTTTCAGCACTTAGAAAAGAGTGAAAAGAGGAAATGCAAAACTTTTTGGCTATGTGTATATACACTGACCTTGTTTTGTATATTTTTCTCTTATGAAAAGTACAATGACAAGAGTGGTAAGTAGTCTCAAAGCACTTATCCCACCACTGCACAACCAATGTAGGAGGCTGGACTGGCTTGTAGTGAGTACCAAGGGGTACTTGCACCTTGCACCAGGCCCAGTTATCCCTTATTAGTGTATAGGGTGTCTAGCAGCTTAGGCTGGTAGATAATGGTAGCTTAGCAGAGCAGCTTAGGCTGAACTAGGAGACGTGTGAAGCTACTACAGTACCACTTAGTGTCATATGCACAATATCATAAGAAAACACAATACACAGTTATACTAAAAATAAAGGTACTTTATTTTCATGACAATATGCCAAAGTATCTTAGAGTGTACCCTCAGTGAGAGGATAGGAAATATACACAAGATATATATACACAATAGCAAAAATATGCAGTATAGTCTTAGAAAACAGTGCAAACAATGTATAGTTACAATAGGATGCAATGGGGAAACATACGGATAGGGGCAGCACAAACCATATACTCCAAAAGTGGAATGCGAACCACGAATGGACCCCAAACCTATGTGACCTTGTAGAGGGTCGCTGGGACTATTAGAAAATAGTGAGAGTTAGAAAAATAACCCTCCCCAAGACCCTGAAAAGTGAGTGCAAAGTGCACTAAAGTTCCCTTAAGGACAAAGAAGTCGTGTTAGAGGAATAATGCAGGAAAGACACAAACCAGCAATGCAACAACTGTGGATTTCCAATCTAGGGTACCTGTGGAACAAGGGAACCAAGTCCAAAAGTCACAAGCAAGTCGGAGATGGGCAGATGCCCAGGAAATGCCAGCTGCGGGTGCAAAGAAGCTTCTACTGGACAGAAGAAGCTGAGGTTTCTGCAGGAACGAAAAGGGCTAGAGACTTTCTCTTTGGTGGACGGATCCCTCTCGCCGTGGACAGTCGTGCAGAAGTGTTTTCCTGCCAAAAGAATGCTAACAAGCCTTGCTAGCTGCAAATCATGCGGATAGCGTTTTTGGATGCTGCTGAGGCCCAGGAGGGACCAGGAGGTCGCAAATTGGACCACCAGAGAGAGGGAACATCGAACAAGACAAGAAGCCCTCTCTGAAGCCGGTAGCACCCGGAGAAGTGCCAGAAACAGGCACTACGAGGATGCATGAAACGGTGCTCACCGAAGTTGCACAAAGGAGTCCCACGTCGCCGGAGACCAACTTAGAAAGTCGTGCAATGCAGGTTAGAGTGCCGTGGACCCAGGCTTGGCTGTGCACAAAGGTTTTCCGCTGGAAGTGCACAGGGGCCGGAGTAGCTGCAAAGTCGCGGTTCCCAGCAATGCAGCCCAGCGAGGTGAGGCAAGGACTTACCTCCACCAAACTTGGACTGAAGAGTCACTGGACTGTGGGGGTCACTTGGACAGAGTCGCTGGATTCGAGGGACCTCGCTCGTCGTGCTGAGAGGAGACCCAAGGGACCGGTAATGCAGCTTTTTGGTGCCTGCGGTTGCAGGGGGAAGATTCCGTCGACCCACGGGAGATTTCATCGGAGCTTCTGGTGCAGAGAGGAGGCAGACTACCCCCACAGCATGCACAAGCAGGAAAACAGTCGAGAAGGCGGCAGGATCAGCGTTACAGAGTTGCAGTAGTCGTCTTTGCTACTATGTTGCAGGTTTGCAGGCTTCCAGCGCGGTCAGCAGTCGATTCCTTATCAGAAGGTGAAGAGAGAGATGCAGAGGAACTCGGATGAGCTCTTGCATTCGTTATCTGAAGTTTCCCCAGAGACAGAGACCCTAAATAGCCAGAAAAGAGGGTTTGGCTACCTAGGAGAGAGGGTAGGCTAGCAACACCTGAAGGAGCCTATCACAAGGAGTCTCTGACGTCACCTGGTGGCACTGGCCACTCAGAGCAGTCCAGTGTGCCAGCAGCACCTCTGTTTCCAAGATGGCAGAGGTCTGGAGCACACTGGAGGGGCTCTGGACACCTCCCAGGGGAGGTGCAGGTCAGGGGAGTGGTCACTCCCCTTTCCTTTGTCCAGTTTCGCACCAGAGCAGGGCTAAGGGGTCCCCTGAACCGGTGTAGACTGGCTTATGCAGAATTGGGCACATCTGTGCCCAACAAAGCATTTCCAGAGGCTGGGGGAGGCTACTCCTCCCCTGCCTTCACACCATTTTCCAAAGGGAGAGGGTGTAACACCCTCTCTCAGAGGAAGTTCTTTGTTCTGCTATCCTGGGCCAGGCCTGGCTGGACCCCAGGAGGGCAGATGCCTGTCTGAGGGGTTGGCAGCAGCAGCAGCTGCTGTGAAACCCCAGGAAGGGCAGTTTGTCAGTACCAGGGTCTGTGCTACAGACCACTGGGATCATGGGATTGTGCCAACTATGCCAGGATGGCATAGAGGGGGCAATTCCATGATCATAGACATGTTACATGGCCATATTCGGAGTTACCATTGTGAAGCTACATATAGGTAGTGACCTATATGTAGTGCACGCGTGTAATGGTGTCCCCGCACTCACAAAGTCCAGGGAATTGGCTCTGAACAATGTGGGGGCACCTTGGCTAGTGCCAGGGTGCCCTCACACTAAGTAACTTTGCACCTAACCTTTACCAGGTAAAGGTTAGACATATAGGTGACTTATAAGTTACTTAAGTGCAGTGTAAAATGGCTGTGAAATAACGTGGACGTTATTTCACTCAGGCTGCAGTGGCAGGCCTGTGTAAGAATTGTCAGAGCTCCCTATGGGTGGCAAAAGAAATGCTGCAGCCCATAGGGATCTCCTGGAACCCCAATACCCTGGGTACCTCAGTACCATATACTAGGGAATTATAAGGGTGTCCCAGTAAGCCAATGTAAATTGGTAAAAATGGTCACTAGCCTGTTAGTGACAATTTGGAAAGAAATGAGAGAGCATAACCACTGAGGTTCTGATTAGCAGAGCCTCAGTGAGACAGTTAGTCACTACACAGGTAACACATTCAGGCACACTTATGAGCACTGGGGCCCTGGGTTACCAGGGTCCCAGTGACACATACAACTAAAACAACATATATACAGTGAAAAATGGGGGTAACATGCCAGGCAAGATGGTACTTTCCTACAGCTCTTCGTACTTCCGGATCTGAACCATCCAACTCTGCTACCATCTGAGAACGCATCTGGACTATTTTCTAATTTCTCTGGTTTTTACAGATCTTTTAGGAGTTCCCTGAGTAAGGAGAAATCAAATCAATACTTTAAATTTGCTCATGCATTAAATCTCAGAGGCGAGATTCACTATCAAATGTGTATTACAAATTCCAAGCCAGACTTATGTAAATCAGTCTCAGAAACGTAATATAGAAGTACAGAATCACCAAAGGTGAAGTATAAAGCCTAATCAGGTTAACTTGTTCAAGCATGAGGCATACGAGCATTTCTGTTGCAACAATATAAAAAATAAAAAAATAGCACTTGGTGATCAGAATTCAAATGGAGACCTTCCTGTTTAATCATTTGAAGATTAATTGAATCTGATATTTCAATTAAGGTATGGGGAAACCTAAGTATTTCTCTGGAAATACCGAAAATGTATAATATTCAAAAGTGTAAGGATAGCAGAAGCCTTGATAAAAGTTCTGTAAGAGAGATGTGCATAGCATGAAGCTACTCAGGCAAAGTAAGAATAGAGAGATCTTTATCCTTCTAAGTCTCAAGGAAAAATATTCTAGTCATAGGGTAGAAAGGGTCTGACTCACCTACCTAACTGAACACCACTTTAGACCTTGTAGAACCTTTGAGAACCCATGTCATCATCACCAGAAACTTTCCATCTTCTGTGCTCAGTTCGGGCACTGCAACTCCCATTAGACTTTCATCCCACAAATAAAAAATCAGGATGACCTTGGGTATCTACCAGGTCCAGGAGCTCACCAATGAGTTCTTCTTTCTCATTCATTTGTTAGCACTCCTTATCATTGCCACCATATCCTCCCCTACCTGCCCCTTTGTATTAAATACACAACATGTTTTTCATTAACTGCAGACTTGTGTAGAAGCACCTGCAAATAAAGAATAACGCAACATAAGCAAAACTCCATGTTGAAGGTTAAGCACAGAAAAACATTTCAGGCCTTCACTTGACTCAACTTAACAGCTCATTTGAAATGCATGGCCATACACAGATTTCGCCTCATAAGTATAACAAATGACAAATAACTGTGAGTATGTAACTTTTAACTGTAACACCGTAATCCCAAAACGTTGAATATAAATGCATGCATGCATTATATTTCAGTAGATTAATGTCATTATCAAAACATGCATACAACTTTCTATATTTCTACTTCTGGGTTCACCTTCAAAAACATTAATCGATGCACCACTTAACATTGACACCTTAGAACACATGTTACGTATTTTGATATTACATTTTTATGCCATTCTTTGAGTTTTGATGAATTCTCAAAACTGAGCTGTACACTTATCTGCTATTCACACCGAACAACCTGGCAGCAGGTAGAAAATAGAAATGTCTATCATTAACTAAGACTTTCCTGGGACATCCTAGCTGTATGTTTCAATGTTTGCTCCTTTTAGATAGCAACATGCATAGGTGTTTGCTTATGTTTAATTTACTTCTTGTGACCAACTCTGCGGTTGATTTTTCAGGTCAGTCCTTGGTAAATATCTTCATTTGCCTGGCGTCCTTATGTGTGAATGAAAGAGGCCGCATAAAAATCGGCCATCATTTAAATGAATAGGTTTTGGAATGGAGACTCAATAACGGTCTCAAAAATGTGATGATGTATGAGTGGAATTTGTCATCTGATGCCAACACGTCACCCACCCTATCCTATTCCTATTAAAGCAGGACATCTCTATAAATTCAGTCTCTGTGGGAAAAAGCCATCCCACCAGTAATAAAAATTAACAATGCACCGTAAATTCATTTCAGTTGCAATAATAGCAATGTTAATAGATGTGCTGTCTGCTCCTGCAACGTCTCTGTCAAGAATTCTCCGTTCTCAATCTCTCTCTTTTATTCTTTTATTTTGCTCTTTCACAATTCGTGAGTGCAGCAGAACCATAAGGGCTGTTGTTCAGCATGGAAATTGCCTGTGCAGCCTTTTCCGAAGTGACAACACGCCAGGACGCTGCTGTGTCTTTAAACCTAGGCAGAGTATGCAGATCAAAAGGCCACAGCACTCACCCATGTCATTGTTCCCTGAAAGATCATTATAGAGTCTGTACGATATCTGTTCTTTTGCGCTATCCTATATTAAAACACACACAGATACACACACATGCCCTCTCTCAGTCTCTCTCACTCTCTGTCACTCTCTCACACACACGCTCTCTCTCGTTCTGTCTTTCCATACTGTCCTCGCCTTCACTGAAAACACGCAGATCTCTTCTGAGATGAGCCGGCCGAGGAAAGCCTTCATCTTGTTTCCCCTCTTTATTTATCTTCCTGTTTCCCAACATGGCGGCGTGCTATCTGCATAAGCCTTTTGTGTATTGCTAATGGACTGCTGGAATGGTGGCAGCTCCGAGCAGGGAATACACGTGAGCAACAATATGCTGACAGCCCCCTCGGTGGAATCTAATCTGTTCCAGCTCGTGCTCTCCTCAGAAACTCTTTAACTTTCATTAAACTGTGCTTGATATCAGCTAAATAGAATGCATACTGCTTCAATGCAGCTTCAATGTAGCTCTTATGGTCGCATTCATTCGATCACAGCAGTGGATCTCCCCATTGCTTAGCACTCCCTCGCCTCAGTGCCCAGTGGAGATGGGTAAATAAGAGACATATGAATTTCTACTTAGCACTCAGATTTCTGGATCCTTTCTCATGAAACAGTTATTCATGCATGTTTCGTTGTGTCCATTCATTTCTTGTACTGCTGTTTTTTTCTGTTTTTTATTCATTCTTGTAGCTGGGACGACTATGCGAAGCACGTTGTCTGTAAGTAAGATTCCACTTTCCTAGATTAACTCCACTGTATCGTGCTCAATATATTGGCTCCCTACCACTGTTTGTGTTTCTTAAAAAAAGGAAGCAGGAAAATAAAGAGAAAAAGAAAAAGATTAATTGGAGGCTGTTGTAGCACGCGTGGCTGTGGCATGCCTCGTGTGCATCTATTGGCAGAAATCCAAGCTAGAGCAATAGCAGCCGGATTACTGTCTCTACGTTTTCACAGTCCGCTAATGTGATTATAAATGCCACACAGTAGGTGCCTAAATTCTGGAGTGATCGCAGAGCAGGGCAGGGGGTGGTAGTATTTACATGAAGACGTTTCCGAGCCCACATGTGTTTCTCATGGCCTGTGTGATGGACATTTCCAGACGCATTACTATAGGTACTAGCAGAGGGGCAAATAAACCTTGGACTTTCAACGCATTAGTGAAATAGTCTAACAAAGGAAACGCACTAAACCTGCCCAGCAAGGATTAGCAAGACAAAGCTGATTGGTTAAAGGTAACACAATTATGAGTTGCTATTTTTCTTCATTCATTATCGAACAAATCCCTAGGTCAATTTGTCATATTTGTTTGCCTTAAGAGAAGCAATTTAGGGTACCTTTGTGCTGGGACCCAATTATGGGAAATATCACGCCATTAAACATAGTCCATTACAGTGCTTAATTTGTAAATAAAAACCGGTGCCCATAGACCTCCTCTTAAACATGCAGCTGTTGCAATTAAATGTGAGAGCACGGAATACTGAGGCAGCGTAATTCTGATGCTATCTCGGTCCTCTTTAATCCATTTATGGTCTCTCCCTGACCCTTCAGCTCCCTCCTGCAGCTTTGTGCTTTCTCCCATTGTGACGCTTTTTTGTTTTTCTCTTCCTTCGTCATTCCCATAGTGCCGGCCCTCCAAAATAAGTGTTGGTGCTCCGCACCGGAAACAGTAAGCACAAATTAAGCACTATTGCATTCCTAGACAACTAAAGGGTTCTCATTTTTGAAAGACTAAAGGCTGATTTAGATGTTGGAGGTACTGGTACTGCCATCAACTTTTCAACGGGAAAACCGCCTGCTGACGTGACACTCTGCCTGCCGTATGTACATGTGAGCGGGAGCACAGGCAAAAGACCATCAAGAATCATCTTCTGCATCGACTTCGCCATAGGCAAAAGCGGCTGCCTCCCTTTTACCGCCGAGCAAATCACAGTGTGCAGTCCCGCCAACACAACTGTGGCGGCTAATCCTCCATACCTGAGCCAGCGAATTGGTAGCTATATAAACATGAAGCCCACCTTTTGAATGTTTTCCAAGTATCCTGTTGCCATGAAGCAGCTGCTACCAGTCCTCCCATGGCTCCTGGGCCATGTTCAGGATGGAAATTAAGCCCGTCGCCGCTGGAACAGAAGGTAAGTCATAGGCATTCCTGTTACCCTCGGGTTGTAGTTGCATGCTGGACTTGTGCATGCCTCAATAATTTGTATACACACCATCATACTGTTGTGCATTGCTGGAGTGTGTAATGTTGAAGCATAAAAATACATCAGAACAGACCCTAGAAAATAAGTAGCACCGACCAAATAATGACGGACTGCCTACATGGCTATGGACACCTACACAAAAAAGTTTCAAGAATCACACAAGTAGGAATGTGTTCTCAAAGGTGTGTGCAAGAATGTTCCCAAAATATCAAAAGTAACAACTGAAACAGTATCCCCAATTTTAACCGAACAAACCCATTCCAATGTAGCAATAGCACTGCAACAGGTGGGTGTACCAGGAATGTAACATAATACTCACTAGTAAACAGCAAACATGTCCGAGATGTACAAAGGTTATGTGTTTCCTTGGTGTGAGCAACATTTCACATACATATGATCATATTCAAATGTAAAGTACCACGTCATCTGTGTAAAGCATATGTACATATTATTGACACATCATGTCAAAATAAATACACATGCATTCTCCACTCATGAAAACTGAAATAAATATAATTTTGGTGTGTGTGCAGTTGTGACATCAATGATTGTACCAAAATCAACATGTCAATCACTAATGTATAACACTAATATATGCATTTTAAAACAAGCATTTGTAATGCAATATGTCTCGCATTTTCTGGAGTCAGAGATATTTGCACTGTAAATTTGTAACTGGACCTTTCTTGCCACATAAGGTGGTCAACTCTGTCTCATAATTTTGTCTTTTCCTGCCATACATTTCCAGTGGTCCTGTATATAACTAAAGCACATCCATTTAACTTCTTCCTCTATCTGTAGCAAAAAATGAAAATGTTGCTATTAAGCATCCTAATTTAAATATGCCATGCTAATTTCAATAGACTACCATTTATATGTAACTTTCTTGCAGCTCCCATGCATTTTATTTTGAAAACAGATAACAATGTGTTAAAATCTGTCTTTCTGTTAAGTCTGGAAGCTGGCGATGTCATCATTAAAATAGCTTCCCCAGACTTTCCTTTACTTGAATTTGTTTTCCAGAAAGGCTTCTTGTGTCAACCTGACTTAGGGGGTCATTATGAACCCTGTGGTCGGTGTTAATGTGGCGGTAGTGTAGGAGGCTGGACTGGCTTGTAGTGAGTACCAAGGGGTACTTGCACCTTGCACCAGGGCCAGTTATCCCTTATTAGTGTATAGGGTGTCTAGCAGCATAGGCTGATAGATAATGGTAGTTTAACAGAGCAGCTTAGGCTGAACTAGGAGACGAGTGAAGCTCCTACAGTACCACTTAGTGTCATATGCACAATATCATAAGAAAACACAATACACAGTTATACTAAAAATAAAGGTACTTTGGCCCGTATTTATACTTTTTTTAGCGCCGCATTTGCGCCGCTTTTTGACGCAAAACGGCGCAAACCTACAAAATACAATGGTATTTTGCAAGTTTGCGCCGTTTTTGCGTCAAAAAACGACGCAAATGCGGCGCTAAAAAAGTATAAATACGGGCCTTTATTTTTATGACAATATGCCAAAGTATCTCAGAGTGTACCCTCAGTGAGAGGATAGGAAATATACACAAGATATATATACACAATACCAAAATATGCAGTAATAGTATTAGAAAACAGTGCAAACAATGTATAGTTACAATAGGATGCAATGGGGACACATAGGGATAGGGGCAACACAAACCATATACTCCAAAAGTGGAATGCGAACCACGAATGGACCCCAGACCTATGTGACCTTGTAGAGGGTCGCTGGGACTATTAGAAAATAGTAAGGGTTAGAAAAATAGCCCACCCCAAGACCCTGAAAAGTGAGTGCAAAGTGCACTAAAGTTCCCCAAAGGACAATGAAGTCGTGATAGGGGAATACTGCAGGAAAGACACAAACCAGCAATGCAACAACGATGGATTTCCAGTCGAGGGTACCTGTGGAACAAGGGGACCAAGTCCAAAAGTCACAAGCAAGTCGGAGAGGGGCAGATGCCCAGGAAATGCCAGCTGCGGGTGCAAAGAAGCTGCTAATGGACTGTAGAAGCTTAGGTTTCTGCAGGAACGACAAGGGCTAGAAACTTCCCATTTGGAGGTCGGATCTCCCACGCCGTGGAGAGTTGTACAGAAGTATTTTCCAGCCGAAAGACTGCCAACAAGCCTTGCTAGCTGCAAATTGTGCGGTAAGGGTTTTTGGATGCTGCTGTGGCCCAGGAGGGACCAGGATATCGCAAATTGCGTCAGGAGAGAGAGGGGACGTCGATCAAGACAAGGAACCCTCTCAACAGCAGGTAGCACCCGGAAAAGTGCCAGAAACAGGCACTACAAGGATGCGTGAAACGGTGCTCACCCGAAGTCGCACAAAGGAGTCCCACGTCGCCGGAGAACAACTTAGGAGTTCGTGCAATGCAGGTTAGAGTGCCGTGGACCCAGGCTGGACTGTGCACAAAGGATTTCCGCCGGAAGTGCACGGAGGCCGGAGTAGCTACAAAAGTCGCGGTTCCCAGCAATACAGTCTGGCGTGGGGAGGCAAGGACTTACCTCCACCAAACTTGGACTGAAGAGTCACTGGACTGTGGGAGTCACTTGGACAGAGTTGCTGGATTCGAGGGACCTCGCTCGTCGTGCTGAGAGGAGACCCAAGGGACCGGTAATGCAGCTTTTTGGTGCCTGCGGTTGCAGGGGGACGATTCCGTCGACCCACGGGAGATTTCTTCGGAGCGTCTAGTGCAGAGAGGAGGCAGACTACCCCCACAGCATGCACCACCAGGAAAACAGTCGAGAAGGTGGCAGGATCAGCGTTACAGAGTTGCAGTAGTCGTCTTTGCTACTATGTTGCAGTTTTGCTGGCTTCCAGCGCGGTCAGCAGTCGATTCCTCGGCAGAAGGTGAAGAGAGAGATGCAGAGAACTCGGATGAGCTCTTGCATTCGTTATCTAAAGTTTCCCCAGAGACAGAGACCCTAAATAGCCAGAAAAGAGGGTTTGGCTACCTACGAGAGAGGATAGGCTAGCAACACCTGAAGGAGCCTATCAGAAGGAGTCTCTGACGTCACCTGGTGGCACTGGCCACTCAGAGCAGTCCAGTGTGCCAGCAGCACCTCTGTTTCCAAGATGGCAGAGGTCTGGAGCACACTGGAGGAGCTCTGGACACCTCCCAGGGGAGGTGCAGGTCAGGGGAGTGGTCACTCCCCTTTCCTTTGTCCAGTTTCGCGCCAGAGCAGGGCTAAGGCGTCCCCGAACCGGTGTAGACTGGCTTATGCAGAAATGGGCACCAAAAGTGCCCATGAAAGCATTTCCAGAGGCTGGGGGAGGCTACTCCTCCCCTACCTTCACACCATTTTCCAAAGGGAGAGGGTGTAACACCCTCTCTCAGAGGAAGTCCTTTGTTCTGCCATCCTGGGACAAGCCTGGCTTGACCCCAGGAGGGCAGAAACCTGTCTGAGGGGTTGGCAGCAGAAGCAGCTGCAGTGAAACCCCAGGAAAGGCAGTTTGGCAGTACCAGGGTCTGTGCTACAGACCACTGGGATCATGGGATTGTGCCAACTATGCCAGGATGGCATAGAGGGGGCAATTCCATGATCATAGACATGTTACATGGCCATATTCGGAGTTACCATTGTGAAGCTACATATAGGTAGTGACCTATATGTAGTGCACGCGTTTAATGGTGTCCCCGCACTCACAAAGTCTGGGAAATTGGCCCTGAACAATGTGGGGGCACCTTGGCTAGTGCCAGGGTGCCCTCACACTAAGTAACTTTGCACCTAACCTTTACCAGGTAAAGGTTAGACATATAGGTGACTTATAAGTTACTTAAGTGCAGTGTAAAATGGCTGTGAAATAACGTGGACGTTATTTCACTCAGGCTGCAGTGGCAGGCCTGTGTAAGAATTGTCAGAGCTCCCTATGGGTGGCAAAAGAAATGCTGCAGCCCATAGGGATCTCCTGGAACCCCAATACCCTGGGTACCTCAGTACCATATACTAGGGAATTATAAGGGTGTTCCAGTAAGCCAATGTAAATTGGTAAAATTGGTCACTAGCCTGTTAGTGACAATTTGAAAGAAATGAGAGCGCATAACCACTGAGGTTCTGATTAGCAGAGCCTCAGTGAGACAGTTAGTTACTACACAGGTAACACATACCTATAGGTCACAAACTTATGAGCACTGGGGTCCTGACTAGCAGGGTCCCAGTGACACATAACAAACATACTGAAAACATAGTGTTTTCCCTATGAGCACCGGGCCCTGGCTAGCAGGATCCCAGTGAGACAGTGAAAACACCCTGACATACACTCACAAATAGGCCAAAAGTGGGGGTAACAAGGCTAGAAAGAGGCTACTTTCTCACACAACCCCCCCCCCAAACGAAGGACAATAAGGCTAACCTTGGCCAGTTGAGACTTTATTGTCTAAGTGGTGATAAGTAGAGAGTAGCTCTGCAATAGACTGGTTACTCCCTTTATCATCCACTATATGGTTACTTCCCTGTGGGGATGTAAACCACCCTGTTTGAAGTTTTTTAGCTAAGCAACAATGTGAAGATGTATTTTCAGAGTTTCTATCAGTAAGGTTTAGTTTAGAGCAGTGGAAATTGTCCACTGAACCTATTTGTATTGATGGAAATGCCAGACAGGGATGCTGTCTCAATAAAGCCATAGCTGGGCAAAAACTTTGTCCATATGGCTGGAAGAGAGAACAGGGATGCTGTTTCTTTTGAGTTGGAGCAGGGCAGGCATGCTGTCCTATGAGCTCCACACTAGGGCAGGGAAGCTGTCCTAAGTGTTGTGAGGCAGTGCAGGTTTTCTGCACTAAAGTTTCTCTGGGAGGGTTGGAGGGATGCTCCATGTTAACTAAAATGGTGCTCTTTTTCTCACCAATGTTAGTTATCCCACAGAGAGGTACTTCTACCTCAGGGAGTACAGTTTTGCCAACTGATGATTCCCTTGGAACAGGTGCCACCCCAGGAGAGGTTTCTCCCACCACAGGAATGGTATCCTGAATGGTAGGGTGGTTAGGGGATACTGTGATACCCTTTTTACCTGTTGATGGAGAGGGATCCTGAGTTTTCAGGCCTTCTCTCCTTTGCTTTTTCATTTCAGTAGAAATGAGAGGGAACAATTCCTCAGGGATGCCCAGCATGGCTGCATGGGCATAAAACTCTACATCAGCCCAACCTGAGGCCTCTAGGTCATTACCTAAGAGACAGTCTACAGGTAAGCTAGGTGATACTACCACCTGCTTAGGGCCAGTAACTCCGCCCCAACTAAACTGAATTATAGCTAAGGGAAGAAACTTAGTGGAGTTATGGACATCAATAATCTTATACTGTTGTCCAATGATGTGTTGATCAGGGTGCACTAGGTTTTCAGTCACCAAAGTGATACTGGCACCTGTGTCCCTGTAGGCCAAGGCCTCAACACCATTTATTGAAACTGTCTGCCTGTACTTATCCATTGTAAGGGGACAAGCAGCCAGTGTGGCAAGGCCAATGCCACTAGGTGTGACAGAAACTGTCTTGGGACTGACTACCCCAGTTTCTACTATGGACCCATAAGTGAACCCAACTAAACCCTTAACTTGACTGTTGCCAGCAGTCCCACCACTAGTACCACTACTGCTAGGGGCACTAGAGCTTGATGTATTAGTGGTGGTAGGCTCAGGGGGTTTACCTGGACAGGACTTATCCCCTGGCCTATGGCCTCTGTTTTTACACACAAAGCACCAAGGCTTTTTAAATTGTGTAGGTTGAGAAGAAGAGGAAGAATTCGTTTTATCCCCACCCCCTGAAGAGTGTTTAAGATTTGAAGTGGGATCTTTGGTTTTACCCTTATCCCCATGCTTATCTTGAGATGTTTCACCATCTTTCTTCTTGTTGTTCTCTTTGTCACCCCCTGTATGAACTTTTCTGTTCACCCTTGTTCTGACCCATTTGTCTGCCTTATTTCCCAATTCTTGGGGAGAGGTCAGATCAGAGTCCACCAAGTACTGGTGCAACAAATCAGACACACAATTATTAAGAATATGCTCTCTCAGCATCAAGTTATACAGGCTGTCATAATCAGTAACTTTACTGCCATGTAACCACCCCTCCAAGGCCTTCACTGAATGGTCAATTAAATCAACCCAGTCTTGTGAAGACTCCTTTTTGGTCTCTCTGAACTTTATCCTGTATTGTTCAGTGGTTAAGCCATAATCATCCAGGAATGCATTCTTAAGAACTGTAAAATTATTGGCATCACTTTCTTTCACAGTAAGGAGCCTATCCCTACCTTTTCCACTAAATGATAGCCATAGGATAGCAGCCCACTGCCTTTGAGGGACCTCCTGTACAACACAGGCCCTCTCAAGTGCAGCAAATCACTTGTTAATGTCATCCCCCTCCTTATAAGGGGGAACTATCTTATGCAGATTCCTGGAATCATGCTCTTTTGTAGGATGACTATAGGGAATACTGCTGCTGCCACCATGGGTTTCAAAACCCAACTTCTGTCTTTCCTTCTCTAGTTCTAAAGACTGTCTATCCAAATCCAGCTGTTGCTTTTTAAGCTTCAGTCTGGTTTGTTCCAGTCTCAACTTTTTGAGTTCCCTTTCTAACAATCTGTCATCAGGGTTGGTGGGAGGGACATTCCTAGATACAGAGGTATGATGAGAATGAACAGAAGGAGACCTGTCCCTTACAGAGGGCACCCTAACAGCTTGGCTGACAGTGTAATGTGAAAGCACATCATCTGTATGATGTGACTCCACCTCAGTAACAACTATGCTAGACTGTCTAGTAATGGGCAGGCTAAGAAGTTTCTTTCCTGAATCTTTTCCTGGGGGAGTCCCTGGATCAGATTGGGAACCATTAGCTACTTTTTCAACAGATGGGGCACTTTTAGCCTTATCCTGTTCTCTAAGCATGTTAAGTAACAATTCCAAGGAAGGATTCTTCCCTACACTCAAACCTCTTTCTACACAGAGACTCCTTGCTCCTTTCCAGCTAAGGTGGTCATATGCAAGTTTGGACAGATCAACATTTTGGCCTGTGCCAGACATTTTTTAGAAAGAGTTAAAGTGATAGAAAAAGGATAAAACGTTTTCAGAACTTTTAGAAAGACAGAAAAAAAACTTTTAAAACTTTTTAGAACTTTTTAAAAAAGTTTAGAAGTACTTTTCAGCACTTAGAAAAGAGTGAAAAGAGGAAATGCAAAACTTTTTGGTTATGTGTATATACACTGAACTTGTTTTGTATATTTTTCTCTTATGAAAAGTACAATGACAAGAGTGGTAAGTAGTCTCAAAGCACTGATCCCACCGCTGCACAACCAATGTAGGAGGCTGGACTGGCTTGTAGTGAGTACCAAGGGGTACTTGCACCTTGCACCAGGCCCAGTTATCCCTTATTAGTGTATAGGGTGTCTAGCAGCATAGGCTGATAGATAATGGTAGCTTAGCAGAGCAGCTTAGGCTGAACTAGGAGACGAGTGAAGCTCCTACAGTACCACTTAGTGTCATATGCACAATATCATAAGAAAACACAATACACAGTTATACTAAAAATAAAGGTACTTTATTTTTATGACAATATGCCAAAGTATCTCAGAGTGTACCCTTAGTGAGAGGATAGGAAATATACACAGGATATATATACACAATACCAAAATATGCAGTAATAGTATTAGAAAACAGTGCAAACAATGTATAGTTACATTAGGATGCAATGGGGACACATAGGGATAGGGGCAACACAAACCATATACTCCAAAAGTGGAATGCGAAACACGAATGGACCCCAAACCTATGTGACCTTGTAGAGGGTCGCTGGGACTATTAGAAAGTAGTAAGGGTTAGAAAAATAGCCCACCCCAAGACCCTGAAAAGTGAGTGCAAAGTGCAATAAAGTTCCCCAAAGGACAATGAAGTCGTGACAGGGGAATACTTCAGGAAAGACACAAACCAGCAATGCAACAACAATGGATTTCCAGTCGAGGGTACCTGTGGAACAAGGGGACCAAGTCCAAAAGTCACAAGCAAGTCGGAGAGGGGCAGATGCCCAGGAAATGCCAGCTGCGGGTGCAAAGAAGCTGCTACTGGACTGTAGAAGCTTAAGTTTCTGCAGGAACGACAAGGGCTAGAGACTTCCCCTTTGGAGGACGGATCCCTCACGCTGTGGAGAGTTGTGCAGAAGTGTTTTCCCACCAAAAGACCGCCAACAAGCCTTGCTAGCTGCAAATCAAGCGGTAAGGGTTTTTGGATGCTGCTGTGGCCCAGGAGTGACCAGGATGTCGCAAATTGCGTCAGGAGACAGACGGGACGTCGATCAAGAAAAGGAGCCCTCTCAGCAGCAGGTAGCTCCTGGAGAAGTGCCAGAAACAGGCACTACAAGGATGCGTGAAATGGTGCTCACCCGAAGTCGCACAAAGGAGTCCCACGTCGCCGGAGAACAACTTAGGAGGTCGTGCAATGCAGGTTAGAGTGCCGTGGATCCAGGCTGGACTGTGCACAAAGGATTTCCGCCGGAAGTGCACGGAGGCCGGAGTAGCTGCAAAAGTCGTGGTTCCCAGCAATACAGTCTGGCGTGGGGAGGCAAGGACTTACCTCCACCAAACTTGGACTGAAGAGTCACTGGACTGTGGGGGTCAATTGGACACAGTTGCTGGATTCGAGGGACCTCGCTCGTTGTGCTGAGAGGAGACCTAAGGGACCGGTAATGCAGCTTTTTGGTGCCTGCGGTTGCAGGGGGACAATTCCGTCGACCCACGGGAGATTTCTTCGGAGCTTCTAGTGCAGAGAGGAGGCAGACTACCCCCACAGCATGCACCACCAGGAAAACAGTCGAGAAGGCGGCAGGATCAGCGTTACAGAGTTGCAGTAGTCGTCTTTGCTACTATGTTGCAGTTTTGCAGGCTTCCAGCGCGGTCAGCAGTCGATTCCTTGGCAGAAGGTGAAGAAAGAGATGCAGAGGAACTCGGATGAGCTCTTGCATTCGTTATCTAAAGTTTCCCCAGAGACAGAGACCCTAAATAGCCAGAAAAGAGGGTTTGGCTACCTAGGAGAGAGGATAGGCTAGCAACACCTGAAGGAGGCTATCAGAAGGAGTCTCTGACGTCACCTGGTGGCACTGGCCACTCAGAGCAGTCCAGTGTGCCAGCAGCACCTCTGTTTCCAAGATGGCAGAGGTCTGGAGCACACTGGAGGAGCTCTGGACACCTCCCAGGGGAGGTGCAGGTCAGGGGAGTGGTCACTCCCCTTTCCTTTGTCCAGTTTCGCGCCAGAGCAGGGATAAGGGGTCCCTGAACCGGTGTAGACTGGCTTATGCAGAAATGGGCACCAAAAGTGTCCATGAAAGCATTTCCAGAAGCTGGGGGAGGCTACTCCTCCCCTACCTTCACACCATTTTCCAAAGGGAGAGGGTGTAACACCCTCTCTCAGAGGAAGTCCTTTGTTCTGCCATCCTGGGACAAGCCTGGCTTGACCCCAGGAGGGCAGAAACCTGTCTGAGGGGTTGGCAGCAGAAGCAGCTGCAGTGAAACCCCAGGAAAGGCAGTTTGGCAGTACCAGGGTCTGTGCTACAGACCACTGGGATCATGGGATTGTGCCAACTATGCCAGGATGGCATAGAGGGGGCAATTCCATGATCATAGACATGTTACATGGCCATATTCGGAGTTACCATTGTGAAGCTACATATAGGTAGTGACCTATATGTAGTGCACGTGTGTAATGGTGTCCCCGCACTCACAAAGTCCGGGAAATTGGCCCTGAACAATGTGGGGGCACCTTGGCTAGTGCCAGGATGCCCTCACACTAAGTAACTTTGCACCTAACCTTTACCAGGTAACGGTTAGACATATAGGTGACTTATAAGTTACTTAAGTGCAGTGTAAAATGGCTGTGAAATAACGTGGATGTTATTTCACTCAGGCTGCAGTGGCAGGCCTGTGTAAGAATTGTCAGAGCTCCCTATGGGTGGCAAAAGAAATGCTGCAGCCCATAGGGATCTCCTGGAACCCCAATACCCTGGGTACCTCAGTACCATATACTAGGGAATTATAAGGGTGTTCCAGTAAGCCAATGTAAATTGGTAAAATTGGTCACTAGCCTGTTAGTGACAATTTGAAAGAAATGAGAGAGCATAACCACTGAGGTTCTGATTAGCAGAGCCTCAGTGAGACAGTTAGTCACTACACAGGTAACACATACCTATAGGTCACAAACTTATGAGCACTGGGGTCCTGACTAGCAGGGTCCCAGTGACACATAACAAACATACTGAAAACATAGTGTTTTCCCTATGAGCACTGGGCCCTGGCTAGCAGGATCCCAGTGAGACAGTGAAAACACCCTGACATACACTCACAAATAGGCCAAAAGTGGTGGTAACAAGGCTAGAAAGAGGCTACTTTCTCACACAACCCCCCCCCAAACGAAGGACAATAAGGCTAACCTTGGCCAGTTGAGACTTTATTGTCTAAGTGGTGATAAGTAGAGAGTAGCTCTGCAATAGACTGGTTACTCCCTTTATCATCCACTATATGGTTACTTCCCTGTGGGGATGTAAACCACCCTGTTTGAAGTTTTTTAGCTAAGCAACAATCTGAAGATGTATTTTCAGAGTTTCTATCAGTAAGTTTTAGTTTAGAGCAGTGGAAATTGTCCACTGAACCTATTTGTAGTGATGGAAATGCCAGACAGGGATGCTGTCTCAATAAAGCCATAGCTGGGCAAAAACTTTGTCCATATGGCTGGAAGAGAGAACAGGGATGCTGTTTCTTTTGAGTTGGAGCAGGGCAGGGATGCTATCCTATGAGCTCCACACTAGGGCAGGGATTCTGTCCTAAGTGTTGTGAGGCAGTGCAGGTTTTCTGCACTAAAGTTTCTCTGGGAGGGTTGGAGGGATGCTCCATGTTAACTAAAATGGTGCTCTTTTTCTCACCAATGTTAGTTATCCCACAGAGAGGTACTTCTACCTCAGGGAGTACAGTTTTGCCAACTGATGATTCCCTTGGAACAGGTGCCACCCCAGGAGAGGTTTCTCCCACCACAGGAATGGTATCCTGAATGGTAGGGTGGTTAGGGGATACTGTGATACCCTTTTTACCTGTTGATGGAGAGGGATCCTGAGTTTTCAGGCCTTCTCTCCTTTGCTTTTTCATTTCAGTAGAAATGAGAGGGAACAATTCCTCAGGGATGCCCAGCATGGCTGCATGGGCATAAAACTCTACATCAGCCCAACCTGAGGCCTCTAGGTCATTACCTAAGAGACAGTCTACAGGTAAGCTAGGTGATACTACCACCTGCTTAGGGCCAGTAACTCCGCCCCAACTAAACTGAATTATAGCTAAGGGAAGAAACTTAGTGGAGTTATGGACATCAAAAATCTGATACTGTTGTCCAATGATGTGTTGATCAGGGTGCACTAGGTTTTCAGTCACCAAAGTGATACTGCCACCTGTGTCCCTGTAGGCCAAGGCCTCAACACCATTTATTGAAACTGTCTGCCTGTACTTATCCATTGTAAGGGGACAAGCAGCCAGTGTGGCAAGGCCAATGCCACTAGGTGTGACAGAAACTGTCTTGGGACTGACTACCCCAGTTTCTACTATGGACCCATAAGTGAACCCAACTACACCCTTAACTTGACTGTTGCCAGCAGTCCCACCACTAGTACCACTACTGCTAGGGGCACTAGAGCTTGATGTATTAGTGGTGGTAGGCTCAGGGGGTTTACCTGGACAGGACTTATCCCCTGGCCTATGGCCTCTGTTTTTACACACAAAGCACCAAGGCTTTTTAAATTGTGTAGGTTGAGAAGAAGAGGAAGAATTCGTTTTATCCCCACCCCCTGAAGAGTGTTTAAGATTTGAAGTGGGATCTTTGGTTTTACCCTTATCCCCATGCTTATCTTGAGATGTTTCACCATCTTTCTTCTTGTTGTTCTTTTTGTCACCCCCTGTATGAACTTTTCTGTTCACCCTTGTTCTGACCCATTTGTCTGCCTTCTTTCCCAATTTCTTGGGGAGAGGTCAGATCAGAGTCCACCAAGTACTGGTGCAACAAATCAGACACACAATTATTAAGAATATGCTCTCTCAGGATCAAGTTATACAGGCTGTCATAATCAGTAACTTTACTGCCATGTAACCACCCCTCCAAGGCCTTCACTGAATGGTCAATGAAATCAACCCAGTCTTGTGAAGACTCCTTTTTGGTCTCTCTGAACTTTATCCTGTATTGTTCAGTGGTTAAGCCATAATCATCCAGGAATGCATTCTTAAGAACTGTAAAATTATTGGCATCACTTTCTTTCACAGTAAGGAGCCTATCCCTACCTTTTCCACTAAATGATAGCCATAGGATAGCAGCCCACTGCCTTTGAGGGACCTCCTGTACAACACAGGCCCTCTCAAGTGCAGCAAACCACTTGTTAATGTCATCCCCCTCCTTATAAGGGGGAACTATCTTATGCAGATTCCTGGAATCATGCTCTTTTGCAGGATGACTATGGGGAATACTGCTGCTGCCACCATGGGTTTCAAAACCCAACTTCTGTCTTTCCTTCTCTAGTTCTAAAGACTGTCTATCCAAATCCAGCTGTTGCTTTTTAAGCTTCAGTCTGGTTTGTTCCACTCTCAACTTATTGAGTTCCCTTTCTAACAATCTGTCATCAGGGTTGGTGGGAGGAACATTCCTAGATACAGAGGTATGATGAGAATGAACAGAAGGAGACCTGTCCCTTACAGAGGGCACCCTAACAGCTTGGCTGACAGTGTAATGTGAAAGCACATCATCTGTTTGATGTGACTCCACCTCAGTAACAACTATGCTAGACTGTCTAGTAATGGGCAGGCTAAGAAGTTTCTTTCCTGAATCTTTTCCTGGGGGAGTCCCTGGATCAGATTGGGAACCATTAGCTACTTTTTCAACAGATGGGGCACTTTTAGCCTTATCCTGTTCTCTAAGCATGTTAAGTAACAATTCCAAGGAAGGATTCTTCCCTACACTCAAACCTCTTTCTACACAGAGACTCCTTGCTCCTTTCCAGCTAAGGTGGTCATATGCAAGTTTGGACAGATCAACATTTTGGCCTGTGCCAGACATTTTTTAGAAAGAGTTAAAGTGATAGAAAAAGGATAAAACGTTTTCAGAACTTTTAGAAAGACAGAAAAAAAACTTTTAAAACTTTTTAGAACTTTTTAGAAAGTTTAGAAGTACTTTTCAGCACTTAGAAAAGAGTGAAAAGAGGAAATGCAAAACTTTTTGGTTATGTGTATATACACTAAACTTGTTTTGTATATTTTTCTCTTATGAAAAGTACAATGACAAGAGTGGTAAGTAGTCTCAAAGCACTGATCCCACCGCTGCATAACCAATGTAGGAGGCTGGACTGTCTTGTAGTGAGTACCAAGGGGTACTTGCACCTTGCACCAGGCCCAGTTATCCCTTATTAGTGTATAGGGTGTCTAGCAGCATAGGCTGATAGATAATGGTAGCTTTGCAGAGCAGCTTAGGCTGAACTAGGAGACGAGTGAAGCTCCTACAGTACCACTTAGTGTCATATGCACAATATCATAAGAAAACACAATACACAGTTATACTAAAAATAAAGGTACTTTATTTTTATGACAATATGCCAAAGTATCTCAGAGTGTACCCTCAGTGAGAGGATAGGAAATATACACAAGATATATATACACAATACCAAAATATGCAGTAATAGTATTAGAAAACAGTGCAAACAATGTATAGTTACATTAGGATGCAATGGGGACACATAGGGATAGGGGCAACACAAACCATATACTCCAAAAGTGGAATGCGAAACACCAATGGACCCCAAACCTATGTGACCTTGTAGAGGGTCGCTGGGACTATTAGAAAGTAGTAAGGGTTAGAAAAATAGCCCACCCCAAGACCCTGAAAAGTGAGTGCAAAGTGCACTAAAGTTCCCCAAAGGACAATGAAGTCGTGATAGGGGAATACTGCAGGAAAGACACAAACCAGCAATGCACCAACGATGGATTTCCAGTTGAGGGTACGTGTGGAACAAGGGGACCAAGTCCAAAAGTCACAAGCAAGTCGGAGAGGGGCAGATGCCCAGGAAATGCCAGCTGCGGGTGCAAAGAAGCTGCTACTGGACTGTAGAAGCTTAGGTTTCTGCAGGAACGACAAGGGCTAGAGACTTTCCCTTTGGAGGACGGATCCCTCACGCTGTGGAGAGTTGTGCAAAAGTGTTTTCCCGCCAAAAGACCGCCAACAAGCCTTGCTAGCTGCAAATCAAGCGGTAAGGGTTTTTGGATGCTGCTGTGGCCCAGGAGTGCCCAGGATGTCGCAAATTGCGTCAGGAGACAGACGGGACGTCGATCAAGTAAAGGAGCCCTCTCAGCAGCAGGTAGCACCTGGAGAAGTGCCAGAAACAGGCACTACAAGGATGCGTGAAATGGTGCTCACCCGAAGTCGCACAAAGGAGTCCCACGTCGCCGGAGAACAACTTAGGAGGTCGTGCAATGCAGGTTAGAGTGCCGTGGACCCAGGCTGGACTGTGCACAAAGGATTTCCGCCGGAAGTGCACGGAGGCCGGAGTAGCTGCAAAAGTCGTGATTCCCAGCAATACAGTCTGGCGTGGGGAGGCTAGGACTTACCTCCACCAAACTTGGACTGAAGAGTCACTGGACTGTGGGGGTCACTTGGACACAGTTGCTGGATTCGAGGGACCTCGCTTGTTGTACTGAGAGGAGACCTAAGGGACCGGTAATGCAGCTTTTTGGTGCCTGCGGTTGCAGGGGACAATTCCGTCGACCCACGGGAGATTTCTTCGGAGCTTCTAGTGCAGAGAGGAGGCAGACTACCCCCACAGCATGCACCACCAGGAAAACAGTCGAGAAGGCGGCAGGATCAGCGTTACAGAGTTGCAGTAGTCGTCTTTGCTACTATGTTGCAGTTTTGCAGGCTTCCAGCGCGGTCAGCAGTCGATTCCTTGGCAGAAGGTGAAGAAAGAGATGCAGAGGAACTCGGATGAGCTCTTGCATTCGTTATCTAAAGTTTCCCCAGAGACAGAGACCCTAAATAGCCGGAAAAGAGGGTTTGGCTACCTAGGAGAGAGGATAGGCTAGCAACACCTGAAGGAGGCTATCAGAAGGAGTCTCTGACGTCACCTGGTGGCACTGGCCACTCAGAGCAGTCCAGTGTGCCAGCAGCACCTCTGTTTCCAAGATGGCAGAGGTCTGGAGCACACTGGAGGAGCTCTGGACACCTCCCAGGGGAGGTGCAGGTCAGGGGAGTGGTCACTCCCCTTTCCTTTGTCCAGTTTCGCGCCAGAGCAGGGCTAAGGGGTCCCTGAACCGGTGTAGACTGGCTTATGCAGAAATGGGCACCAAAAGTGTCCATGAAAGCATTTCCAGAGGCTGGGGGAGGCTACTCCTCCCCTACCTTCACACCATTTTCCAAAGGGAGAGGGTGTAACACCCTCTCTCAGAGGAAGTCCTTTGTTCTGCCATCCTGGGACAAGCCTGGCTTGGCCCCAGGAGGGCAGAAACCTGTCTGAGGGGTTGGCAGCAGAAGCAGCTGCAGTGAAACCCCAGGAAAGGCAGTTTGGCAGTACCAGGGTCTGTGCTACTGACCATTGGGATCATGGGATTGTGCCAACTATGCCAGGATGGCATAGAGGGGGCAATTCCATGATCATAGACATGTTACATGGCCATATTCGGAGTTACCATTCTGAAGCTACATATAGGTAGTGACCTATATGTAGTGCACTCGTGTAATGGTGTCCCCGCACTCACAAAGTCCGGGGAATTGGCCCTGAACAATGTGGGGGCACCTTGGCTAGTGCCAGGGTGCCCTCACACTAAGTAACTTTGCACCTAACCTTTACCAGGTAAAGGTTAGACATATAGGTGACTTATAAGTTACTTAAGTGCAGTGTAAAATGGCTGTGAAATAACGTGGACGTTATTTCACTCAGGCTGCAGTGGCAGGCCTGTGTAAGAATTGTCAGAGCTCCCTATGGGTGGCAAAACAAATGCTGCAGCCCATAGGGATCTCCTGGAACCCCAATACCCTGGGTACCTCAGTACCATATACTAGGGAATTATAAGGGTGTTCCAGTAAGCCAATGTAAATTGGTAAAATTGGTCACTAGCCTGTTAGTGACAATTTGAAAGAAATGAGAGAGCATAACCACTGAGGTTCTGATTAGCAGAGCCTCAGTGAGACAGTTAGTCACTACACAGGTAACACATACCTATAGGTCACAAACTTATGAGCGCTGGGGTCCTGACTAGCAGGGTCCCAGTGACACATAACAAACATACTGAAAACATAGTGTTTTCCCTATGAGCACTGGGCCCTGGCTAGCAGGATCCCAGTGAGACAGTGAAAACACCCTGACATACACTCACAAATAGGCCAAAAGTGGGGGTAACAAGGCTAGAAAGAGGCTACTTTCTCACAGGTCGTACCGCCAACAGGCTGGCGGTATTTGCCACCACATTATGACATTGGCAGGTTGGCTGAAGCCAACCTGTCAATGTACCACACTGACCGCCATGGCGGTAGCAGCCGTCGGGATGGAGATAACCATCTCCAGCCCGCCGGCTGCTATTGTACCATCAGCGGTATTCCAGCCCTGCCTACCGCCAGGGTTTCCGTTGCGTTCATAATGCCACGAAAATCATGGTGGTAGGCCCTGTCAATGACAGGGCATTCTCTCCCTGTCACTAATAGGAGGCCCCTTTCCCCCTACACTGCCCAGACACCCCCACCCCATACATCCACTCCCCCATACACACACACACGAAAACACACACTCATCCATACACCCATGCATACATTTATTCACGCACACATCCGCACACACATCAAAACATACACGCAGACACGCATTCACATTTCCATACATACACGCCCTCACACACCTTCATACACACACTCACACACCTTCATACATGCACACAAACAACACTAAACACACACCTGCATTCACACATGCACTCACACATATATGCACACACACACACACACACAAACCCCCCAACCCCCTCCCCTGTTGGGAACTCAACTTACCTGTATCCAGGGATTCTTCTGGCAGGGGAAGGGACGGGGCGCTGCTACTGCCAGTGGCGCCTGCCAGCTACTGCCAGTGGCGCCTGCCAGCAGAACACCACCAGGCAGTATTATTTTTCATAATACGTGGGTTTATTGGCGTGGCACTGTTGGTGGTAGCAGTGCCACCTTACTGCCATCTGCCAGTATGGCCAAAGCCAGATTTCTGCCCTTCTTGTGGTGGAAACCCGGCTGGGGTCATATTATGGTGGAAGGATGGTAGACGCGGCAACAGACTTTGAGCTGCCGTCGTCGTGGCAGTAGCCGTTTTTTACCACCATTGTCATAATAGGGGCCTTAATGTGTAATAAGTGAGGGTACTTAACACAATGCACTGATTTGGCACCATAAAGAAAAAACAACAAACAATTAGGCTTTTATGGAAAACAGGAGAAAGAAAAGATAACCATACAGTGACTGAACTGCACGATGTGAAACCAGGAAAAGTTGCATCAATCCAGGCTTCCACTTGACCAGTGTGTAACGCTGGACAATCACTGGTTTCACAGTGCCTCTTGTTTGCATTCATCACATAAGAGCATCTCAAAATACATCAGCACACATTGTGAGCTGTACGAAACTTATCCTACATTGATAAAAAAGAATATTTATGTATATATAGTTACTCCATCTATAACAACAACAAACTAGGCCTGCCTCTTGGTTCAGTAACAGCATTGTCATAGTACATAAATGTTTCTATGCTTGTGTTTAGAATCTGTCATTTACAATAACGTCTGCTCTGTGCAGTGATATAACCTAATATACCAAAATGAAATGCCTCACATTATTAAGGATTGCACTCCAATAACAAGTAACTGCGGGCTTTGCAGACTTGTTGTAACTCCTGAACTGGCATTTTCACCAACACGACTGCAAAGTTGAATGATGCCCTGTGCAATTTTGGTGAACCCCTAATGGTGTCAAGTGAGAGGTGAAGAAACACCCCTGTGTTGTCCTCCCAGGCTTTAGGGTGGAGGTGGCTGCTGTCAGATTGGAATAACCGGGTCATTACCGACCTTGCTGGGGATTTAGCGGTCCAAGCAACGCACATCATGCTTCCCTGGACACTTCTAGGCAGGACACATGTCAGAAACATAGCCAATGTATCATAGGCTCTCATGCAAGGAAGGGACTGGGCCCCCAGGCTGCTGTTTGAATTATAAATTGCAGCAATAGTCAGGGTTCAGAGGCAGGCTGTGAGGGGCAGGATGTCGCCGCTGTCTGTTCCTCGAGGGTCCTCTGTCATCTCTGGAGATGCTTCGGGTTTGCAGTGGTGCTCCATGCATGATTTCAGTGATCTCTCCTCAGCACCTCTCTGGGTTCTTTTCTTGCTTTGGCAATCAGATCACTGGTGTTTGTCAGCGGCCCTCCAACCCCTTCCTCATGCTTCTCAGAAGTCTCTTTCCACCTCACCCCCCTCCCTGGGTCCCCAGAGGTCCCCACCCATCATAAATGGGGAGGAGAAGACCACATGTGCTTTTAGGCTTTTCTTAACTTTTGCAACATTTCTTGTGCATAGTAGCATTGCTCAATGAAAGAGTGCCGTCCGGTTTTTGCTGCTGCCCTTGCCTCCTGAGCCCATGCCGGAATGCCCTTCTCACTGTTGTGCAATTGGACTATGGATGTGATGTCAGCAGGAGAGGCACACACGGTGCTCTGCAAAAAAACTAACATTCCACATGAACAGGATCAGAGCCACCAGGGACAATGAAAACAAACACAGCAGTGAGACCTAAGGGCTGCAAAAAAAAAAAAACCAATTGCCATGCAATAGGTTTCGCACATTTCAAACAAAATGATTGTCATCTTTTTGCAACAGCTGCCACGAGCAAAAACAAAAAATGCTCTAATAAAATTAGCAGAGCAGAATGAAAATTAGTTGTGGCCCCCAATAAATATAAACAATGCCCTGTGTGCCATGTTGTGAGTCCTGGCAGGGAGGGGCCCTGGAGAGAGAGAGAGACTGAGACTCAGGGGGTTATTACAACTTTGGAGGAGGTGTTAATCCGTCCCAAAAGTGACGGTAATACCACCAGCCGTATTACGAGTTCCATAGGATATAATGGACTTGTAATACGGCTGGTGGTATATCCGTGACTTTACCGTCACTTTTGGGACGGATTAACACCTCCTCCAAAGTTGTAATAACCCCCTCAGTGTTGCGATGCAAGGGCATATGGTGTTTTTATTTAGTAAAATAAGCTTTTTTTAGGAGCAGTTTACTTAGTAAAACAAGCCTATTAGTATAATAAGATTATTTTAGGAGCAGGATAGAGGACAGCACTTGACTAAAGCCAAAACAAATGTCAAGGACATGGGAAGAGGTGGGAGGAATGGAATGCTGCAGTAAAACACAGGCAGCTACCAGCCTAAATGGGAGCACCAAAGAAATGTCAAAAATAGTCCCTCACAGCAAAAGATAAAGAAACCAAAGTGGAAAGATACAGTACTAGGTCACTGCTCTGAAAGAGAAAAAGGAGGGAGAAAAAGGCAGAAGTCACCACTAGCTAACACAAAGGTTTAAAGGACAGGAAACCGGCAAATGAAATTGCTTTAAACCACGTTATAAATATACTAAAAGTATACACCAGGTTATACGCTAACGCACAAACTAAAAAGCAACTGAAACATTCATCCTGTGTATGTTGTTGTTACAAATGAGAGTAAGTGCATAACTCACACATGCACAGAAATAACATCATCTGCAAACAATAAAATAACAAGGCCAGGACAAAGAAATCCACAAAATAAAATATTTAATGTTGAGTTTCTTGATTCAAAACAAAGTACATACGTCCACGTATTTACATATTAAATGTCAACTCTCATGTGTGCTACAATGGTTTCCAGGCCCTCACTTACCTTCTAAATTCACTGCCAGAATAAACCTCCTCTGAAAGGGGCATTTATGGGGTAGAGAGCAGGTACCAGAATGATCTCACTTGGGGGGAGGTGGGTCCGTGGGTTTGGGAGAGGTGGGTTTGGGTTTGGTAGGGGTGGGTTTGGGTTTTAGCGGGATGGGTTAGGATTTGGGCGGGGTCAGGGCCATGGAAAAAAGCAAACTTTTCACAGGGAAATGGGTAGTGTGTTCAGCAGGGATTTGGGCGGTAGAGGGAGTGGCCATGTCTGTTGTGCATGTATCTGTTGATGGTGGCGGGTGCATGAGCGTATGTGCTGCAGCTTTAGGTTTGTTTTTTTAAATAATTGTCTGTTGGAAGAGTGAATGTAGGTGTTTGGGTGTAATATGTCGGTGTGTGTGGATGTGTCTGCTGTAGTTGTGGTGTGTGTTGCTGTGTGTCTGTGGGTTTGCTGGTGCATGCATGTGTGGTGGTGGATGTAATGACTGGTTGTGTGTCTGTGGTGTGTGTGTTGGGGTTGTGGTGGTTGTGATGACTGTGGTGTGCTTGTGGTATCTGTGAGTGTTTCTGTAGTGGTGGGTGTCGTTTTTGTGGGGGGATGTGTGTAGTCATGTATTGGACATCAATGTACATCACACAACATTTGCAACAGGTTCAGTTATCCCCCATCTCTGCTCCCACATTTTGTATGCCTTTGTCACTCATACACTTGTAGTTCACTCTATAACAAAGGGTTCCAACAGCATGAGTAAGCAGATAGGCATTGCTTTATTTGTGAACCACTGCAGTACAGAGCTAAACTTGGTTCCCTTCTCCCAAAGGGTAAGATTTTTGGATGGAAATTGCCTGCCCAAAATGAGACACCACCACACCTATGTGATGTTACCTTCCACGTGCAAATGTCCCTTTCAAGATCACATTGCTCTCCATCATCAACTTCCCCTCTGAGCAGGTCTTTTGTCTGCGGAACGCACAAATCTCCAATCAAGGTGGACACATTCCTGCCTGTTGCTTACATTACAGTTTGGCAAAAAAAATCATGTTGCCAATCATGGACTGGCTTACATGCACATTTGTAATGGGCTAAGGACTCAGGGTCCATCAGTTACTGTCAACATCAAGTATCATAGGTTTGCTGGAGAAGCTACTTTAAAACATGTGTCTGATAACAAATTATGTCACTGTACACAGAATATCAAAAGGTTCAGTGCAGATGCACATTCTCACATTGTCATAGCACCGATTTAGCAAGGTCAAGTCTGATATATCAACTACTTCACAATTGTGCAGTTTTCTACGGTTAGCAGTAAAGAAACCTACATTTGCTATACACCTTTGTGATGTACCATGACATCTAACCCAGTCATGATCTGGAGCATGTTTTGAGAAACTGTCCCTCATGTCATTGTGAAAATGCTGGCAATCGGTTTTGTTGCATTTAGTGTCTGTCCACAACAGTAGTTACCTTCAGAGGAGGAATCCAGTGGCAAGCTAATATCTCTGGAAATCATCATAGGCTTCAGATGTGTGTTTTCCTTGTAGTTGTTTGCATACAACAAAGCTGGAACGTAAAGAGTTGAAACCACAACAATATCCTAAAAAATGACATACCTCCTTGTTGTTGCTGTTGGGCTCTCATCTGCCCATCAAGCTCCGGTAAGCCAATGCAAGCATGCAGGTTTTTTGGGGTCCGGGTGCAGTGCACCCACCACGATCACTAGGAGGACTGCCTTACTTGGCTTTCGGATGATTCTCCTTGTGACATGTATAGATTACATAAAAGAACAGGAAAAGGCGATTCAGTGTCACTGTGGGGCAGTACTGCTGTGACATCATATTTTACCAATAAACACATACACTTACAAAACAGTTACGATTTTCATTAAAAAACAATCATAGGTAGAGTAAAAATACTGATTTGCAGTGATCTTGTGTTCACTGTCAATACTTGCCAGATCCTCATGTTACCTACTCAGACCTACAACATCATTTTGCAAATAAATATGCAACCATTTATGTTGTGAAAACCACCCCTGATCACCCACAATCATTGTGAGCTACGGAAGGCCAAACCACTGGTAAGATCATTGCACATAATCATACTCTACATTGGCTTTCTGCCCAAACTCCCAAGAGTCAAAACCCATGGTCTGCATTACATACAGTGACTGAGGGCAACAGAGGATAGTTGCTATGTGTCAATGTGCAGTGTGAATTCTAATGAGTCAGACTGGGACGGATGATGGTGAGCCACTATCATCTTAGCTTGCTGCACCTAAAATAAGTCTACCTATATGTGGCTCCATGACAGGTTGAACTTGTCAGAGCTAAATGATACACAATATGTGCTGGAATCCCATGTGACAGTGCGGCATCAGACAACTCCAGACCGTTTTACAAACAACATCACTGTCATTTCAACATTGGCTGTAAGTTGTCGGTCATACAACTGGTACACTGTCTAGTGGCCAGTGTCAGTCAGTGGCCTGCAGTTTGTGTGAGGAAATAGAATTTGTATGTGACATAATTAGATGTAACATTTCTTACTCTCTGTTTCAAGGTGTATTTCAGATGTATCTCGTTTGAGATGTTTGAGGATTTTTGGGACATATGAATCTCTCCTTACAATTGTGAATGTTGACGTACAATGAAGAACATTAACCTTAAATAAAATTCGACATATACAGGTTGGTGGACACATTGAGTCAGATACTTTGTAGTAATCCAACTTTTCATAATTTTATGAAAAATTACAATATCTTTCCATATACTTTTAGTGACTTTCTGGAATACTATGGATCATATTATCTATAAGTAGGTACAACTAACAATTTAACTTATGTCAGTGTGGAATTCTGTTACTCACAAAACCGTTCTCTTCCTCACAATTTCAAACTATGGATTAGCTATGGCGCTCTCTAGAATCTTCATCCCTTTTTTATTCTTGGTCACTCTTTTAATTTCACTTGGACACTAGGTTGGAGGTATTGTTTGGATTGGATTTTATACACAATGTGGTGCTGGTTATGGTATGTGGCTTGTCTTTTTGCACAGCTCTCAATACTTACTAACTTGACACTTGTATTGTCACATATGGTGTCAATATATTGAGAGGTTTTAATTTTTATAATGTTTGGTGATTTGTAATTACATTGTTTGTAAGAATATTTTAACATTTATTGTTGTTTAATCAGCCTTTATAAAGACCTCAACAGGACGAAACGTGTGTTGGCTGAATCCTGCAAATAAAAGAAAGATTGTTCTTGGATGGACTTATTTTTTATTCAATTGTTCAACTGGCTGAATTTTGTAAATACAAGTGTATTGGTATTTAAATGGACCCATTGTTGACTCATTTGTTCAAATAGGTTTGTTTTTATACCAACATATCACAACATTGTTGAAATATGGTTAACATGGGATGTATTTTGAAATGAATATGATTATGTTAATTAAATTTTATTTGTACTTGCCATATACCAGGTGTACTATTTGTTTATTTTTTGCTTCTTTTTGTATTTGATTATCTCATTGTAATTTTTGTTACTGTTTGTAGATCTTTAAATCCATTATAATAGACAGCAAAGTAATTGTATATTCATGTGCTCCACAAGTTGTTTTTTTGTGTGGTCAGAAGTCAGATGTGCTTTGATATTAGAAGTATGGTGTAACTATTTTATCTGACATTTTCTTTTTCATACTTACAGGTGGCTGCACCCACCCATGGGTAGGAGGCAACAGTCTCAGGTGTTCTGGCCCTTACCAGGCCTTGCCATCATGGAGAAAAGAGATGTCACTGAGTAGTATCGTCTAAATAGGCAAACTATCCTGGATTTGTGTCAGCAGTTGGAGCCTGATCTCCTGCCTCATAATATGAATTCAACAGCCATAACACCAATAGTAAAACTCATGGCAGTACTGCATTTTGTAGCTTCTGGCACATTTCAATACACTGTGGTAGTATCTGATGACATGTCCCAGCCAGCTTTCAGTGGTAAACTACAAGAAGTCCTTTCTTCCCTGATTAAGAACATTAAGAGCTACATCCAATCCCCACATCCCCAGGATTTGGTCGCCGTGTAGTTTATGCTTTGGGTAGAGTACCACATGTGGTTGGACCAAAACATGGCACACATGTTGCCTTGGTACCACCACATGACAGAGAACTTCCTTTCCATCAATGTGCAAGTTGTCTTTTTACTAGACTTATACATCTCAAGTGTGTGTGCCCTCTTCCCTGGGTCAACACATGATTCATTCATACTACAGAACAGAAATATACTCATGCAGATGTCACAACCTGGACTAGAGAGGGCCCTGATTGTTGGTAAGTACTGCATGACATGTAGATTTTATCCCTGAATCTTAGTTTATGAAGGGGCAATGGTCTGATATAATAGTAATCTTTTGATGTTTTGCTTCTGTGTAAGTGACACAGCTCATCCTAACCAACCTTGGTTATTGGCATGGCTGGAAAATCCAACAACGCCAGGGGAGGTTTGCTTCAATGAGGCCCATGGAAGAACACAGGAGCTAATGGGGGTTTGGGCTCCTGATGGCTAGGTTTTGTACAGGCAGAACATTCTTGTATTCACCCAATAAAGTATGACAAATCACAACTGCCTGCTGCATTCTCCATAACATCTCCCTGAGGAGAGACCACCCCATAATTGCAGAGGCGGGAGACAGTGATGAGTCCCCAGGTGAGGTTGTTGAAATGCCCTGTAAAGATGGCAATGGTGAAGAAAAAGGAGTTGACTTTCGCCAACAAGTGATTGGCCACTTCTTCACCTGAGTGTAAGTTTCCCTTTACAAATTGTAAGCTACAATGTCAGTACAAAATGTGCCCTAGGTTACATATCTTGCTGCTATGATATTTGTTTAGGGATGATCAGTGCAGGAAAATTCAATGCAAAGATGATAGTGGATCAGGGTTTCCCTGCATTGGGTTATATGGTTATTGAAATAGATGAAATGTGCTTGTAGTAAGTATGTGTGATTCCTCATGACTTGTCAATTGAGTTACTTTTTCTATGTGGTAAAAATTACTTTCCCTTGTTATTCTGTTTCAGGGTCCACCATTTCATCTTCATTTGGACATTTCAATATTGTGACATTTGATGTGATATGTTGCTATTTGGAAGTACAAAGTGAACATATGTTGATTCTGTGAGAGGTACCCACTTGGGATGGACAAACCTTTTCGAAAGACAACTTGGACTCTGATGGCATGGAATTTCTGAATATTGTATCTGACCTGTTTTCTGTGTGATGCTGCCATCAATGCCCTCATTCAAACCCTGGCGGTCGGTGTTAAAGCGGCAGCCAACCCGCCAACAGGCTGGCGGTCCAAAAAATGGAATTCCGACCCTGGCGGGAACCGCCAACACAGCCCGCCACTTTAACACTCCGACCGCCACGGCGGGACAAGCAAACAGCGCGGCGGTCACCCCCAACAGACAGACGGGAGACAATGTACCGCTCACACTATCACAACCCACCAATCCGCCACCTTTTCCGGTGCGGTTGCCCCGCCGATAAAAGCACGGCGGAAACAGACATTTTCTAAAGGAAAATGCTCACCTCTACACACTCCACGAGGAATCTGGACAGCATGGAACCGGAACTACACATCCTCCCAGCCATTTTCTTCCTGCTCCTCTACCAGGAGCACGAACGCCAGCGCAGACGACAACGGTGAGTACTGCACCTACGACACAGGGGAGGGGGGAGGCAAAAAATTACGGGGACACACATACGCCACACACCCACCCCCACCCTCACCCACTACAACACACACATCAATGCAGAGCAACAAGTCAGAGTGACACCCCCCAAACCCCCCGGAAGAATGCAAAGACAAAATAAAATGATCATTAAAAATTAAGTATATTATAGCATAATTGAAGTTTAGTGAAATATGAAATATATAAATAAAATATATTACATCATGAACAATATATACATAGGTCAAAAGTCCGGCCCATATTGGCTATCATCCATTGTTTGTGGGACAATGGGCCTAAACAAATGGGCAAAGCCCACACACGAGACCCGATTCCATTGGAGAGAACACTGCAGGGGCATCAGATAGTAAAACTACAGGCACCTTAGGGGGAAGGGAAGGGGGGGCACCTCAGCCAGTTGAGTCCACGACGCCAGATCCACGAGGGGCCTCCATGCCCACTGTACCATCCTGGGGAGTGCAAAGCCACAGTCCATCAAGTGGATTACAGACTCCACTGGTTCTGGAGGAGGCATGGTGCCCAGAGTGCTTCGTGAAGCCCTGGCCGACACAGATCCGTCCCTGCCAATGGGCCAGCGGTGCTTGACAGGAAGGGCCCAGCAGAGCGGTGCTTGAGGTGAAGGGCCCAGCGGAGCGGTGCTTGAATGGAAGGGCCCAGCGGAGCGCTGCTTGACAGGAAGGGCCCAGCGGAGCGGTGCTTGAGATGAAGGGCCCAGCGGAGCGGTGCTTGACAGGAAGGGCCCAGCGGAGAGGTGCTTGTCATGGCGGGGCCCAGTTCAGCGGTGCTTGTCACGGCGGGGCCCAGTTCAGCGGTGCTTGTCACGGCGGGGCCCAGATCAGCGGTGCTTGTCACGGCGGGGCCTAGTTCGGTGGTGCTTGTCACGGTGGGGCCCAGTTCGGCGGTGCTTGTCACGGCGGGGCCCTGTTCAGCAGTGCTTGTCACGGCAGGGCCCTGTTCAGCGGTGCTTGACATGTGTTCCCAGGGAACCAGATCGGGCCAATATTTTCAGCTCAGTCGCCATCCGACCTTTCGCTTGCGGGGCCCTCCTGTGCTGGAGTCCTGGGCCCGTGGGTGTCCTCCTTCACACCCGAAATGGGGCTGGTGGGGCCCTCCTGGGCAGCTCGCCCGCTGCCGGACTTGTCCGCCCTGCTGCCCTTGCCCTCCTTCGCCGATTCTCTGGGGCCCTTGCCTCCCTTTGTGGATGTGCCAGGTGACGGTGCCAGGGTAGTGCCTTTGGGGGCTGCCGTCTCTGGCCTCTCGCGCCGGCCCTTCCCTTTTTTAGTTTTTTTCCCAGGGGGTGGGCTGGCTGTCCCCTTGCTGCTGGCCGATGTAGCTGCCCTAGAAGCTGGTGGACTCCAATAGCCCTGGACTATGGTCCTTGTAGGTGCAGGGCTTGTGGTGGCTGAGGTGCTGTTTGGACTCTTACGAGATGGAGGGGGTGGGTCAAGTGATGCAAAGAGGTTAATTTTGGAGAGGAAAAACTTTTTAGGAGCAGTGGGAAGGGTAGGTGCAGTGGGTATGGGAGTGGAGGAAGAGGACGTGGTTGTAGGAGAGTCAAGTGTGGTGTCTTTGGGTGCAGGTGCTTGCGACGGAGGCTGTCGTGAGGTGGATGGCTGTTGGGTGGGTGGCTGCCTGCGTTTGTGTGGTTTGGAAGAGGGGGTGACAGACACACTGGGAGAGGACACAGGGGACGTGTAAATGGCAGTGGGGGTGGTGACTGCACGTGTGCGGAGTGTTCTGTTGGGTGTGCTGGTGATGGACGTACTGGCTGATGGTGGTGTGCATGCAGGTGTGAGTGGAGACGTCACAGGGAGGGAGGAGGGAGACGAGGAGGAGGGAGACACAGAGGAGGCAGTGGCTGTTGGCATGTCTGCATGTGGATGTTGCATGTGTGAATGCTTGTGTGATCTGTGGTGCTTATGTCTGGATGAGCTGCCCTTGGGTGATGATGTGTGTGCAGGCTGGTCTGTAGGTGTGGCTGGGATAGGCAGAGGAACAGGGGAGTGGGACTGGGATGAGGAAATTGGAGGGGGAGGCAGGAGACAGGGACAATGGCTGCCGTCAGTGCTGAGGCCAGAGCATTGAACGATCGCTGATGGACAGCCTGACCCGAATGTATGCCCTCCAGGTATGCATTGCTCCGGTGCACCTCCCTTTCTACACCCTGGATGGCATTCAAAAGGGTAGACTGCCCAACAATGAGCGTCTGGAGGAGGTCAATGATCTCCTCACTGAGAGCAGCAGGGGTAACTGGGGCAGGGCCTGAGGTGCCTGGGGCGAAGGAGATGCCCGCCTTCCTGGCCGAGCGGGCACGGGGCGAACACTGAGGGGCTGCTTGGAGGGCGGAGCTGGTGCGCTGGGTGGCGGCTGTACCTGTTGTAGCGGTGGGCACGGATGTTGCCGCCACCACAAGGGAGCTCCCTTCCGAGGACGTGTCTGTGTCGCTGACGTCTCCACGGGTCCACATTGTGGAGCTCCCCTCGCCCTCCGTCTCACTGGTGAACTCGGAGTCGGTTGCATGGCCCTCCGGGGCCATGTGAGATGCAGCTCCCTCGTGCTCCGATGCCACTTCTCCTCCGCCTGATGATGCTAATGCACACATGAACAGGAAGACCAAAAAAAAGGGGGGGGAAGGGAGAAAAAATGACATGTTGAGTGCATGCATTGGCGACACCGTTGGCGGAGAGGACAGACACAGAAGCCCCCTGCACTACGCCGCGCACTCGGTGTACACTACTCAATTATTGTGACTTGGCCTACAAGCCTATGGACGACAACTGCACACATAGGTGACCCAGGGCCATGGATAGCTGTACTTAGCACCCTACAGAGGTGGGGGGCGGGGGCACAGGGCCAAGCCTTACGGAGGGGCCTAGCCTACAGAAATCGCCCTGGCCTAGAGATACCCACAGCCCTCCTCCCCCACCCAGACACCTCCACTGTGCGCTAATATAGCAGAATGTGCTGGTACTCACCCCCTTGTGTCTGCTGTGATGTCCTCACGTGCCCATCCAAATCGGGGAAGGCCACCGCCAGGATCCGGGACATCAGGGGGGTCAATTGCCGTGTGGCACCCCTCCTACGTTGGGAGGCCATCCCCAGCAGAGCCTCTGCGGTATTTCTGCTCACGCGGGGGATGTCCTCCCACCTCTTTCGGCAGTGGGTGCCCGGTCTGTTGTGGACCCCCAGGGTCCGGACGTCCTTGGCGATGGCACGCCAAATGTCGATCTTCTGATGGGCGCTGACCTATGTGACATGGACAGGGTGGGAAAATAAATATCATCATTTTCTGCATGGTCGATGTGAGTGGCCCCCCCTCCCCAACCTTGCCATATGGCACATGCTCTCATCTGTCGTGCGATGCATGCCTCATTCGCTCCCCTCCCCACCATCTTTCATCCACCCCACTCAACAGAGGCATTGCCCACAAAGCATGGTCCCAGTGTACTTACCTGTTGGTCTGGAGGACCGTAGAGTAGCGCATACTGGGGGAAGACCCCATCAACAAGTTTCACCAATTCCTCAGATGTGAAGGCAGGGGCCCTTTCCCCAGTCGCAGCAGCCATTGTATCTTCCAGACTGAGGTCACAGCAGCACTTGCAGTATAGGTCCTCTCCTGTGGATGATCAGGTCTCGAGTGATTATGCAGATAGAAAATGGCGGTCACGCCCGCGGCGGTGCGTACCACGACCGTCGGCGCACATCGTCATTGGCTCCTGAGACCCATAGGGTTCAATGGTAACCAATGCTGCTTTGCGCCGCGGTCTTCGACCGCCTACCGCCATTGTGTGCCACGCCAGCGCATTGACCTCACATCCCATTATCACACTTCACAGGTCAGGCAGCCGCCATTTCAAGGGCCCACATGGCTTAATTTCTACTGCGTCACACAGGCCTAGGCCTTGCATTGCCACTCATACAAGCCATTCAATGCATAGCGAATCGTGTTCTGTGCAAGCTGTGGTTACGTACCTGTGGGTTGCTTGACTCTGTGCTCCATGTTGTCCTTCCTAGGCACCATCCGCTGGGACTTGCGAGGAGATGGAGGAATGTTCCTGTGTACAGACCGCTGGTGGACCTGTCGACAATGGAAGAAAGACATGTCATACTGACATACAGACTTGACCGAGCCACTATACAGGAACTGTGCGCCCAGCTGGAGCCAGACCTGATGTCCCCCATTCGCCAACCCACAGGGATTCCCCCTCTGGTGCAGGTTCTGTCAGTACTCCATTTTTTGGCAAGTGGATCATTCCAAACAACAGTGGCCATATCATCAGGGATGTCCTAGCCTATGTTTTCTAAGGTTTTGTCCAGAGTGTTGTCTGCCCTGATGAAATACATGCAGAGCTACATTGTTTTCCCTGAGGTGGGCGATTTGGCTACAGTGAAGGGTGATTTCTATGCCCTTGGACATATTCCCAACATCATTAGTGCCATTGATGGGACATATGTGGCTTTGGTACCCCCCAGAGAAAGTGAACAGGTGTACAGGAACAGAAAAAGTTATCATTCGATGAATGTCCAGGTGGTCTGTTTGGCTGACCAGTACATCTCCCATGTAAATGCCAAGTTCCCTGGGTCAGTGCATGATGCGTACATCATGCAAAATAGCAGCATCCCTTATGTGATGGAACAGCTACAGAGACACCGTGTGTGGCTAATTGGTGACTCTGGTTACCCCAACCTGTCGTGGCTACTGACCCCAGTGAGGAAACCCAGGACAAGGGCAGAGGAACGGTACAATGAGGCCCATGGGCGTACTAGGAGGGTGATCGAGCGGACCTTCGACCTCCTGAAGGCCAGGTTTAGGTGCCTGCATATGACAGGTGGATCCCTAATGTACTCACCAAAGAAGGTGTGCTATATCATCGTGGCCTGCTGTATGCTTCACAACCTGGCATTGCGACGCCAGGTGCCTTTCCTGCAGGAGGATGGTCCAGATGGTGGTGTTGTAGCAGCTGTGGAGCCTGTGGAGAGTGAAGAGGAGGAAGACGACGGGGATGACACAGACAACAGGGACACAGTGATACAACAGTATTTTCAGTAGCACACAGGTACGAATCAACCCCGACATTTTACATTTACATAAAGTCTCCTGTCTCTCTACTGTATGTGTTTTCCCCCAGTTCCTGTTAACTGAGTTGTGACTTTCCCTTCCGTTTTCAGAGCTGTGGGCCCCACTGCGTGACCTCTGCTTTGTTTGCCCATGGACTACAGCTGTGTGACAGTGGTATGTTGTCATCACAATGTAACTGAACATTTTGGCACCGTTATGTCTAATACATTTGTTCAAAATACAAGCAGACTCCAGATTTTTTAAGTGCAATAAGTGATTTTATTAAAGTGCTAAATTTAGGGACATGGGGCCAGATGTAGCAAAGAAACATTTTGCGACTTGCAAATAGCGAGTCATAGCGACTCGCTATTTGCAACTCGCAAAATGTTATGCAGAACGGTGTCTCAGACACCGTCTGCGAGTCGGTATGGGGTCGCAATGACCCACCTCATTAATATTAATGAGGTGGGTCGCAAATTGCAGCCCCATACCGATTATGGGCACTCACTGACATGGAGGCCTGCTGTAGTCAGCAGACCTCCATGTTCGTGACTGCTTTTAAATAAAGCAGTTTTTTTTTCTTTTAAGTGTAGCCCGTTTTCCTTAAAGGAAAACGAGCTGCACTTAAAAAAAAATCCGAAACCTTTAGTTTCGGTATTTTTTCAGGGTAGGTAGTGGTCCTTTGGACCACTACCTGCCCTGAAAAAATAATTTGGGGTCCATTCACAAAGAGGAAGGGACCCATGGGGACCCCTTCCAATTTGCGATTGGGTTACCATCCACTTGAAGTGGATGGTAACTGCGACACCATTTGCGACCGCATATGCGGTCGCAAATGGTATGGCATACCACTTGGAATCGCAAATAGGAAGGGAACACCCCTTCCTATTTGCGATTCTGAAATGCATTTTGCGAGTCGGTCCCGACTTGCAGAATGCATTTCTGCATAGGAAAATGCGATTTGCGACTCGCAAACAGCAGTTTTTTCGGTTTGCGACTCGCAAATCCTTTCGTACATCTGGACCATGATTGTAAAACGGTGATGGGTGATGGTGGAGTAATGTCCATGGCAGAGTCCAGTTTTCAGTCTCACAGGTGCATTGTCCATATGCCTGTGGAAGGATGGAGCAGGGGCAGTTTAAGTTTGGACAGGGTGACAATGTGGGACAGTGGGATGACATCAGGGGGTATCGTTTGCTGGTGGGGGTCTTGGCATCCTACTCTGTCTTCTTCTGAGATCTCATGTACCGCTTGCGGGGTGGTTCTTCTTCTGCAGGAGGTGGGGTTCTGGTGGCCTGTTGTTGTGTGGGGGCCTCCTGTCCACTAGCGCCGGCGGAGGTGGTAGCCTGGTCTGGGTCCATGCTAGTGACTGGGGCCCTTTGTGGTGCCACATGGTCCCGCAATGTGGTGACTATCTGGTTAAGGGCCACGACGATGGTCCCCATTGCGGAACTAATGTTTCTCAGTTCCTCTCTGAACCTCATGTACTGTTCCTCCTGCAGTACCTGGATCTCCTGGAACCTGGCCAGTACCGTAGCCATCGTCTCCTGGGAGCGGTGGTATGCTCCCATGATGGAGGAGAGGGCCTCTTGGAGAGTCGGCTCCCTGGGCCTGTTCCCCCCCTGTCGCACAGCAGCCCTCCCAGTTCCCCTGTTTCCCTGGGCCTCTGTCCCCTGGACCGTGTGCCCACTACCACTGCCCCCAGGTCCCTGTTGTTGTTGGGGTGGTGGGTCAACCTGGGTGCCCTGTAGTGGTGGACACACCGCTGATTGACGTGTCCTGGAGATAGAGGCATGGGCCCGCTGGGTGGGAGCTGTGCTGGTGTTCCCAGAGGGGGTTAGGTCTTCTGTAGCCTGTGGCTGTCTGTGGGGAACCGACTGTCCCGAGGTCCTCGATGGGCCGGGCTGGTCATCTGGGTCCAGGGAGACAGAGCTGCTGTCATCAGTGGGGGCCTCTTCTGGGGGGGGATGGACATCTCTGGACCCTCCTGGGCGGTGTGGTGGCGTTCGGGTCCTGCAGGGGTATAAGAGTATGGTTATTGCTTCTGTGTGTGCCAATTCGTGTAATGGGTGGGTGGCCGTGTACCCCAGTGCTGGCATTCCCTTGTGGGGGCTTTTGTGACGGTGGCTTGTGGGGGAGATGGGTATGTGCAGTGGCCATGCTTTGGTGATGGGTGTCCATGCTTTGGGGACGCATGCAGGGCTAGGTTTTGGGATGGGTGGGTTGTGATGGTGAGCCATTTGCAAGGAGTTGGTGTGATGGGGGTGGGGGTGAGGGTGGGGGTATGATTTGGCATGCAGGTGGGGTGGGGGGAATGAAGTAGTGAATATTTGACTTACCAGAGTCCATTCCTCCGCCTACGCCTGCGAGGCCCTCAGGATGCAGGATGTGCAAGACTTCCTCCTCCCATGCTGTGAATTCGGGGGGAGGAGGTGGGGGTCCGCCGCCAGTACGCTGTACCGCGATGTTGTGCCTTGATACCATGGAACGCACATTCCCCCGTAGGTCGTTCCACCGCTTCCTGATGTCATCCCGATTTCATGGATGCTGTCCCACAGCGTTGACCCTGTCCACTATTCTTTGCCATAGCTCCATCTTCCTGGCAATGGTGGTGTGCTGCACCTGTGTCCCGAAGAGCTGGGGCTCTACCCGAACTATTTCCTCCACCATGACCCTGAGTTCTGCGTCAGAGAACCTGGGGTGTCTTTGGGGTGCCATGGGGTGGTGTTGATGAGGTGAGGGGTGGTGTATGTGTTGTAGAGTGTGGTGAGTGTGGTGGTGTATGGTGTTTTGTGCGTGGATATTGTGTGGGTGATGTTGTGATTTGCCTCTGTGTGATGGTCTACTCTATTCTGTGCTGTCTCTCTCTGTCCTTCAGTCGCAATTGTGGTCGTAAGGGTTTGTGGGTGATGTGGGTGTGTGTTTTATATTTAATTGGGTGTGTGGGAGTGGTGTGTGTATGTGTCTCAGGTGTGTGTATTTTGAATTGTCCAATGTGGCTGTGTTTTGTAGAGGTGTGTGTATTTTGACCACGGCGGTGTGTACCGCCAATGGAATACCGCGGTTGAAAGACCGCTGCGGGGATTTGTGGGTCGGAATGGCATGGGCGTATTTCTGTTGGCGTGACGGTGGAGGTTTGGTCATCGCCAGTTTTTCGCTGGCCGTTGCTGTGGCGGAATTTTGTTGATGTCGGGTTTTTGGCGGTTTGCCAGTTGCGGGTCAGAATGACCGTGGCGGTTTACCGCGACCGCGGCGGTGTTATGGCGGTCTTCTGACCGGCGGTAAGCGCCTTTTACCACCGAGGTCAGAATGACCCCCTATGTGCCACTTGAGTTACTCAAACCACATGTGAATGTGAAGCCCTAGCCTACTGTTCTCCCTTCACATTGGCTACATTTTCAGTTTAAGGACAGTGGAGGTAGCTGTTGATGTGTTTCATCATTGGTGATAGAACATTGTATTAGTACACCAATAAATGGTGAATGTGTCATTGCACCATATAGTGCCATAGTGTACTGGACTGGTCATGTGGCCTCAAATGTTGTCATTGCCATGATGTAGACTATTGGTGTTATTGGTCTAGGATTCTTGTTGTGAGGACAGGATGTATGGCTCTAACTGAGGGTCATGTTATCCATCATTGATAGCCTATTTAATATTTTCCATAGCATATTCCCTTTCCTCCATGGTATCAAGATGGTGGAGTGTATAAACCTGAATGGCACATATATTGGTGTTCAGACTGTTTTTCATTTCTACATGGACTTGTTTTCAAAATTGGTATGTTCTGCATATATTCTCAGTAGAGTTTATTATCTTTGAATATATTTGTTGAAACTTTTCCTATTTGTAATTGCAACTTTTTTTCTTCCAAAAATGACTGTTCTATAGTATTCCCAACATGATGTTGGAAGCTGGATGTGACAAAGGAAATGACACAAATAATCAAACAAGAGTCTTGTACTCAGCGTCCAATACATTTATTGTGAAGAAACAAAAACAGGTGCCGGTGTGATGTGAATCAATTAATATAAATTGAACATGAAGGAATCTATCATGGTGGATGGAAACATGGTAGTAGAGCCCAAAACAGTTTGAAGTCCATTGTCCAAAATACTATAGTTCTCAAAAAAAGTATGTGTCCAAGAAACAGTCAACAGGATGAATGGTACACACACAAGGAGGAGATAAGGTTTGGTGTCTTCTGGAGATGGTGGTGTCGATCTTACCATCCTCTGCTGTTGGTCAAGATGACTGTCCCCTCTGGGGAGGAGGGAGAGCACATGTGCAGGGACTGGGATGAAAGGAGCAGGCTCCTCCTGTGTCAGGGCCTCTCTGTCTGTGACTGGCAGAGTTGTAGTTTGCCCAGAAATTGTGGGAGCACAGACAGGGCCAGACGCACCAGGAAAAACATTTCACATGATCTGATAGATGTCATACATCACCCAGTCAAGGAGCCCAAAGTGGAATTGAAGTTCTGCATCACCGTATTGTTCTCCCTCTGCAACTGCTTTATGTCCCGGAGCTCAGTTAGGACCTGGCCCATCATGTCTTGGGACTGTTGTACTGATCACAAGACTTTGTCAAGGGTGGTCTGGCTCACAAAAACCGCTGTAGCCTCCCTTTGCTGGCCCAGAGATTCTCTTCCATGGACCCATACCCCCACTAGCCTGTGCCCTTGAAGTGTGCCCCAAACCACTGGGTCCTTGCAGACCTGTCGGCTGAGTTGTTGGTGGCTCAACAGGAGCTGGGACTGAGGGCATAGGGTAGCTGTGCTGACTCTTGGTGCACAGGAAGTGGAGGTGTCCTCATGCTGAGGTCTTCTTGCAGCTGTGGTGGGAGGTGTAGCTGTGGTCTGGGTTTGATTTACTGGAGCCGTGTGGATGGACAGACCAGATCGACCAGCTTCCTCCTCATCACTCGGACTTTCAGCATTGGGGTCCTCACTGAAGGCTTGCTCCTGGGCAGGAGTGGAGGTCTCTTGGCTGCCAGATGGTGGTGCATTGGTCCGGGTGGTTGGACCTGTGAAGGATACAGAGGATATGTGATTAAAACACAGCTTTTGCATTTTATGTGTCTTTGTTTGCGAGAGGGCCAACCTAAAAACTAGAAAGGGAGAAACTGACTGATTCGGCCTTTGTGTGATTTTCATTGTTTAACCCATACAGCCTGATCTACCTAGATGAAAACTCCAGTCTTGACCTTATAGAGGTGTCCTGTAATGCAAATATGCAAGTTCAGATTTGTAGGTTACATGTGACAGACATTGAGGCCAACACAGTGATTGGTACATTGGGTCCTGAACCTTCCAAGGCCTAGCAGGCTGCAAAACAATGTATACCCAATGGTTCATAATGCACATAATACTGTAATTGATCATCAGTCGGACCGTGAAATTTAACTTGTGTCTGGCTATTAATTTTGCTCAGCATGCCACAACAAATTTTTGATGTCTTGGATTCAAAAGAAAATGACTTAAGTAAGCATTTTCTTCAATTCACTGTAGCTATGTGCAGGTCTCAACATGGCTTAGATGCACAGGAAGTGATATCTTATCACTAACCATGACACGGTGACTGACAAATGCATTTGCTTTTGAGATGTGTGTTTATGGAAGTAAAGGACAGTTTTACGCGGGAAGCGCGTTTACTCGGACTGCAGCAGGAGGAGGGTCAGGCCCAGGAGGCCGCTTTAATTTCAACGTTGCACTCCTGCTTCGAGGGAAGTGCGTTTACTCGGACTGCAGCAGGAGGAGGGGCAGGCCCAGGAGGCCCCTTTAATTTCAACATCGCGCTCCCGCTTTGCGGGAAGCACGTTTACACGGACCGCAGCAGGAGGAGGGGCAGGCCCAGGAAGCCCCTTTAATTTCAACGTCGCGCTCCCGCTTCGCGGGAAGTGGGTTTACTCAGACCACAGCAGGAGTAGGGGCAGGCCCAGGAGGCCCCTTTAATTTCAATGTCGCGCTCCCGCTTCGCCGGCGCGCTCGGGCGGTGCCCGGGCAAAGCCCGGGCCAAGGGGGGGCCCGTCCTTCACCCGTCATCACCAGGAAGAGGCAGGGCTGGGCCACCCCCCTGACATCTCCTCCACGATTGTGATTCTGGGACTGTCAGGAGGTATTTTTCTCATTAATTTCCCTGCTACTTGATAAGGATATTTTACTCTTATTGTTGCGTACACGTTTGAGTCTAGATTGTAGAAGCACGCAAGAGCAATTGAAAGAGTAGGATCTTGTCTGTGGTTGTGGGGGGCGGGACCAAGACCTAATCGTTTCTTACCCCTTGCCTCCCTGGCAACCCCTAGCAGAGAGAAGAGCATACCAAGGGAAGCGGAGGAGCCACTAACACATTTAGTCACTCAGGGGGAACGACCTGTTGAGGCACAGCTAGTACAAATAAGAGCTGAAATAGTGAGTTTAAGAGAGTATCTCACATCCTTCAGTCATATGATACATGAGAAGCTGGACGGCATAACTGCCATAATTGGGGTATAAGGAAATCTTCTTTTAACCCTGAGTTTAACTCTCTATCCAAGCAAACCCAGCAAACTGAAACATCTATGGCGGGAACATATAGGGGAAAGAAGGCTGGAGTGGTACCACAAAACTGCCAATGGGAAGAACGTGCAGCCCCCGAAGTGGCCAATTTAAATAAATGTGACACAAATCTGATAAGAGGGGGCAGTCATGAGGTGTTCAGTGATAAGCTTTTAGATAACAGTAATAACAAACCCCTGCAGAGTACTCTACCAAGTCAGACTAAGTATAGTCAGCATGATGTATAAATGACAAACATTCCAAAGTTAAATTACGGATCAAAGGAACAAGGGGATTCACTTAAAAACAAAGTAATTCACTGGATAAGGGGAGTATAGAAATGTAGGTCCGTTATACGGGATGATATAGTAACTGCCCAGAAATATTCAAGTGACAGCTCAGAAACGGACCTTATAGGGCTGTAGTTGAACAGCCAGAGCTTAGCAAAGGGTCGTTTAGGGCTTGAGCAAAGATTGAGACCTAGTACCTCATCCCAAGTGACTCTTATCCAAATGATCCCCCCATCAATGGCCAATTTGTTCTTTAGACGCAGCCCTAAAAATATATTGCTTCCCAGTACATGTACTTCAAGACGGGGATGCAGGAGTAGCCCGACTTCAATTGTGGCCTACGCAAAGCCCCCATAGTGGAGGCAGGGAGGGATGATATACTTAGTAAAAAGGCTTTGGAATCCTGTGCCCTAAGCAACCTATCACTGGGCATTGCGGGAGCGGAGGTAGGAGCATATTGTAATGGCCATTTAGAAGGGAGGGACTGTGGAGTTACATCCTTTAAAAACAAGACTAAAGAGAGACTGTAAAATACTGGGGATGGTAATGATCCCCTAATTAAATTCTTATCCTGGAATGTGGCAGGTGTGCTATCAAAAACAACCAACCCAGAGTGATGCAGATTTATAGATCAACATCATATTATTTTACTACAGGAGACATGGGCCCCTTCTATGATTTATAGAGCAGGTTATTGGACCTTCCAGAAGGCTGCGCTCCCATCGCCACATGGTAGGGCATCAGGGGGCCTGATAACTTGGCTAAAACATGATCTGTTCCCCAGGGCAAAGGAGCTACTTACCCCCACTAGGGATATATTAGCTATGGAGGTTGAACTTAGCAGTCTAAGGGGGCCTGTTCGTATAGTATTTGTAAATATACACATTAGACCTGGCCCACAAAAGACCCAGATTTCTCTGCTAAATTTGCTTATAGATTTTTGGAATCATCTACCAGGGGGGCAGGGTTTAATCGTTGCAAGAGACTATAATATGCAACTGAGTTGCAAGGACGACTTCCAGCAAGAAGGAATCCAGTTTGCAGATCCATGGGATAGATCAGGCCCAGCCCAGGTTGCAACAGTGAAAACAGGGGGTGCATTAGATCTATTAGAGGACTCAATAAAAGTAATGGGGCTAAGAATAGTAAATGGGAACACAAAGTCAGATGCCCCGGTGTTGCCTACGTATAGAAAAGGTTCATATTCGAGCCGGCTAGACTATGTTCTAGTAGACGATACACTCTGGAATTCTCTCATTGATAAGGTTGTCTCTCCACGAGACAATAGTGACCACCAAGCTCTTTGCATATCCTTCTCAACTTCCACATTCAATTGCAACACACTAACTAAGTGGGTGAAGGATAATGTCTTTATCGCGACAAATGATTATAAAAACGTGAGATGGGAAATGGTGGCAGAAGATGCAAACTTCCAGATATCAATATACATAGTAGTTACATCGACGCTTCTCCCTCTGAAGTACACTGACCCTGTACTGGTTGACTTGATTAATTTGCATAGTATTTTGGTCAACCGGCTAAGACCATATTTTCAGGTAGTAAGGAGGCGGGTAGAAACTAGGGATAGACCATTGAGATCGTTCTCTAGCTCCTGCCGACAGGCCAAAACACAGCTTTTGGGAGCACTGAAGGTAGGGAGTCGCCGAGAGATAAGAGTTGCCAGGACTGCATATAAAACAGCATTGAAAAACACCAAAAAAGAGTGGGAAACTAAATATTGGAATGCTCTGCTAGACGCTCTCCATGACAAGGACTCAAAACTGTTTTGGAAACTAGTGGCAGAAAAAGGACATTCCCAAAATGTGGAGACCTACCCAGTAATCCAGTCCGAAATCTGGGTGTCACATTTTGGAAATTTGTATAGAGCGGCTCAAACTAGCAGTATTAATGTTCCCTTATCAAAATCTGAGGGGCCTTTTTATTTCTTACACACCAACTTCTGGGTCAGTTATATCATCTAATTTTGATCTGGACCTTTTTTCTTTAAAAGAAACAACCTTGGCTCTCCAAACATTATGCACAGGAAAGGCTCCTGGGCTAGATGGTATCCCAGGCGACTTGTATTTGTCCCGACCCAGAACTTGGTCCTTATATCTAAATACACTCAGTAACGAGATTCTGAGGGATGGCGGGCTTCCCCCCCACATGGCAAGGAGCAATCATAGTCCCTGTTTTTAAAAAGGGGTCAAGTGAACTACCAACCAACTACAGACCAATAAGTTTAATTGATGTTAGTCATAAAGTTTTCTGTAAGCAGGTCTTGACTAGACTGAAGACATGGATAGAGGACTCTCAGATCCTTTCTGATCTTCAGGCAGGATTCAGGAAAGGGGTGAGTACAATAGACCAGGCGTTTAGGTTTAATCTCCTTTGCTGGAAATACCTGACACTCAACAAGAGCCACTTGTATGTGGCCTTTATCAACTTAAAAGCTGCTTTTGATATGGTCCCACGGGACTTATTGTGGAAAGTTCTGGAGACCTACCAACTTGATAAAGAATTGCTGACATTGATCAGGTATCTCCATGAGGGTACTTATGCCCAGGTACGCTGGTCTCAAGGTGGAGATCTGACAGAAGCTATACCCGTTGATAGGGGGGGTCAGACAGGGGTGTGTTTTGGCTCCCACACTGTTTAACCTCTTTATCAACGGCGTGGTGGATCAGCCGATGTACTGTAATCACGATGCCCCGAAGCTGGCAAGAGTCCCTGTCCCTATCTTAATGTTTGAGGATGACACTTTATTGATTTCAAGAACCCCAGTGGGCCTTCAAAATGAACTTAATGCTTTTTCTAATTTCTGTACCAAGAGGGGCCTTGAAATAAATCCAACTAAGACCAAGTTTATGGCCTTTAATCCGCACAAGTCATTTAGGGGGAAAATGACTATAGCAGGACAATTGGTAGAGAGAGTTAGTCAATTTGACTATCTGGGGATCAGACTAGTGGATGACCAACAGTGGTCGGCACAGATTGGGAAGAGTTTGTCTGTCCTCCCACAGAGGTCAGTAGTGATAGAGAGGAAAATTGCTAGCATCTCAGAAGGAGAGAACTCACCTGCCATTACAGTATATAAGGCAGCAGCAGTGGCTGCTTCAACTTATGGTGCTGAGCTATGGGGGTATTGCAATTCCAGAGGTTTGACGACGGTAGAAAACCGCTTTATGCGTAATTTTTTTCAGTTACCGATGAGTATCCCTCTCATACCCCTCAGATTTGATTTAGCTCTAAGTGAGATCCATAATGAAATTGCCCTAAGACCTCTTATGTACTGGGTCCGTCTTTGGACATCCAAATATCTGTCCACCTATCAAGCAGCAGCAGCTGAGCTTCTAGCGGATAGTGGTGCATTAAAAATCCCTTGGTTTAAACACATCAGAGATATGAGCCAATTCATCAAATTGGAGGAGGTGTGGAGAGATCCTTTCAACCTAACCAAGGAAGCAAAGGCACGCATAAGACGGTGCTACTGGGAGACTATCTTGATGCATACTTGGACCAAAAAGGCCCAGGGTAGTAGGACACTTCAGTTTTTAGATCATAAATGTAGTCCCAAGTTTGAGGCCTATATGGACAATATAAATCCGCCCTATATCAAAACCCTTTTTATCTAATTTAGGTTAGGGATTCTGCCACTCAAGACATTTACTGCAAGGTGGAGTAAGGAGGATTATAACTCAAGTTTTTGCCAGTTTTGCCATGAGCAACCAGAGACACTTGCACACTTTATGTTCTTTTGCCCCAGATACTTGGCTTCTAGGAAGAAGTGGATTATTCCTCTACAGTATGGGGATAAGGAAATACAATACATCCTTACGAATTCTGGTAAGCGATACAAGCGACAAGGTAATTCTTGCAATCGCAAGGTATCTACAATGTGTATGGGCTATAAGAACTAGAGAAAATTCTGCTGATTGATTGGCATAGCCATAATTACTCTAGGCAAAAGTAGATTATTAAGTGAAATCAAGATAGAAAGGTGTAGCTTTTTAAAAGCTTGATGTTAGTCCTGCATTGCTGTCATAATTCTGTGTTTTAATAACTTATTCTAGACCAAATTACTCCAGGTAGAAATAGACTACTAAGTGGAATTAAGATAGATAGGCTCACAGGATTCTAAAACTTGATATCTGTCCTGTATTGTTTTTATAATTGTGTGTTTTAACAATTTAACTTAGAAGAAATTTTAGGGCTTTTTAATGTTTTATGTGGAACCCTTCGTTTTATCTCCGAACAATTTTACTGTATGATTATGGTATGCTGCTTATTGGATACTTTTATGGCTTTTAGCCGAAATAAAGTTATTTATGATTGATTGATTGACAGTTTTACAACATTACATTCCACTTTTGATTGTCGGGTCTAGAAACAGAGCATCATGGTAGTCATCTGTTGACACCATGGACAATACTTGTTTGAAAAATAGCTTCCACATATCACTTTTAATTACTGTATTAAACATGAAAACACATTTACAGCTGGTGCACACATATGGATATTATGTGACTAGGAGAGAATACAACTTAGGGACATCATACTCTCATGTGAAAATAGATGGAGTTTTGGACCAGTTTTTGGTAGAACAACAACATACATTGATAGACAGTAATGGGCAGAACCCATGCAAGGGATGATCCACGGGGAACTGTCTATCCATGTAGCATTCTGTTAGGAGGAGAGCTACAACCATGTTGCTGGTAATTTGTATGACACAACATATTTTGTTTAGCCAAATTAGCTATATCTGTGTTGCTAAGGTTGTTGCAGCATTCTAAAAGTCGATCTTAAGGGAATGACTCCATTGGTGGTTAGTGAGGCATACATAGCTCTGACTTACCATTCTGAACTCTATCAGGGATTCCAGTCAAGCATTCATGATGGAGGATTTGAAAGACCTTCTCCTCCCAGGGAAATAGTTGTAATGGTGGGAGCGGAGAACCACCACCAGTCCTCTGGGCCTCCAGGTGATGCCTGGAGGCCAGTGAACAAACCTTGCCCCACAGGTCATTCCACCTATCCCAAATCTCCTTCTGTGTGCACAGGTTGTTGGCTACTGTATTCACCCTGTACACTATTCTGGACAACATTTGCCTTTTCATGGAAATGGTGGTATTTTGTATTTGTGCTTCAACCCATTTTGGCTCTACTCTAATGATTTCATGAACAATGACAGACAAGTCTCTTTCTGTGTAACAGGGATTTCTTCTCCCTGATATTGTTATTAATTATGAAAACAAAGAATACCCAAAAAGATGACAGAGGAACAAAAAAGTAATAGTAACTAAAAAACACGGAGAGCAACACAGAAAAAAACTGACTCCTGAGTGAAAATTCCTGCATCCAAATAATCTGCTGGGGATTAATAGCAAAGGATCATGGTCTGAAACGGAGTGTGTTTTTCAGGTGTTCACAATTGTCCAATTTACAAAAGGTGTGGGCTGCAAGCATTCAACCAACGGCCACAGCCATGGTACTGAGGGCCTGATTGAGATCCTGTCAGAGGGGATTACTCCATCACAAACATGACAGATATCCTGCCTGCCGTATTACGATCCAATAATATTCTATGGAGATTGTAATACAGCGGAGGGGATATTTGTCATGTTTGTGACAAAGTAATCGCTCCTGCCAGGATCTAAATCAGACCCTATGTCCCTGTTTTGATTGATTTTTGGGAAGAAATCTCTTACTGTGGCACATACGCCAATGTATTAATACCACATCCCATTGTGGGTAATAGAATTAAAAAGAAACCAGATTTGTATAAGATTCAGCATGTGAACCCATGAAAGGTTGGGTCTAATTCTCATGCACACCATATAGCAAATTGTACTCCAACTGGTATTTCCATTGTTTGAACGTTTCTGGGTGAAAATGGCTGTCTATAGGGAACTACAGTCTGATGACCTTAGTGAGTGCACATGTTTGTATTGAGAGTGAAGTAGTGCAAACATTGCTACGAAGCAACTGGGTGCTAACTAATTAGAGCATTTACATTGCACACTGCTTGATTTACTCTGTTGCTGGTGTGCAGTGTAGAGGATATGCAGCTGGTCATTATGCTGTCACCAGATATAGAACCACTTCCCGAAGATTAAATAGATGCCTAGAGAAGGTGTCTGAGTGGATGAAAAGCAGATGTTACAAGCTGAACGGTGAGAAAACTGAGGTCCTGGTGCTAGGACATGATCCAACAGTCTGGGATCAGATTACCTGGCCACCATGCCTAGGAGAAGATATTTCTCCTAAAGCAGAAATAAAGAGCCTAGGTATGGTCCTGGACAAACAGCTCGCCATGGCCTCACGAGCGAAAAAAGTGTCGGGGAGCTGTTTTATCCTGCTGAGAGCTTTGAGATAGGTGTTAGGGTGTATCCCGGTGGAGTCACGTAGGATGGTGATTCAAGGACTGATTATTTTGCATCTGGATTATGGTAATGTCCTTCATTTAGGTAGTCCAAAGGTTGTGATAATAAAGCAAATCATCTAGAATGCCACAGCCTGAGCATTGCTAGGCATTCCGAGAACTCAGTCACTAGGGAAGATGCTCAAAACCCTCCATTGGCTTCCTATAAATTGCAGAATTAAGTTTAAGGCATCTTGCATAGGGCAAAGCACAACGCAAGTTCATCTATTCTTCAGCATTTGGATACCCCCTAATGTGCCAATAAGGACCTTAGATCAAACAATCTTGAGCGCTTGGTGTCCTCAGAGTCAAAAGAGCTAGGAGCGGACGCAATCTTATAACGATCTTACTCCCAAGCTGTGGAACACTCTGCCTATTAGCCTCAGATGGGAGGTTAATTTCATGAGTTTCAGGAAAAAAATAAAAGACATTTCTTTTCCCTGACTCGTTCTTTTAAGGACTGTAACTCACTCACTCCAACCAGTCTGATAGCGAAACCTGGATCTCGGGTAGCTGTGCACTTTTTAGAATTGGTAAATAGAATAGAAGACGTTTATTGTATTTTATGTGCACATTTATACAATCATGTTTCTCCACTGCATGTTTTTGCATGAATAGCATTAATCATCTATCTCTGTTCTTTACATTCACATACCCAAACATATAGACCCACCTCTAGTTGCCTGTAGTTGCGGGGCTGCTGCTTGGTCTGTATGCTTCTCTCTTGAGCAGTTTGTCTTCTTTTTATTTACAGCTCTCTTTCAGTATGGATTAATCATTTGCTGTCTGCTTGCCTGACCCCCTTGTCTGTCTCTGTTTCTTTGTCTCTGTATTTCCGATTTACACTTGGATGTCTTTGTACCTTTGCCTCTTTGTTTTGTGTTTTTTGCTTTGGTTTCTCCCTGTACACCTTTCTATCTGTCAGTTCCTCTCTTTCTGTTTGCTTGTCTCTATCCATGGACGATGAAATTGAACACATTTTAATTGAGGATTTTTCACATTTAATGGTTAATGCACTGCCTGTAAATGGTGACGGAATATATTGTTTACATAATCATATTGACATTTTTACAGCTCGCCATTAATCTTACTAACAGCATTAACAAAGACTAATTGAAAATAAATCTCCTATAATGCTGACACTCTTCATCTCAGTAGATTTTTGTCAGGATCAACTAGAAAGGAGCAATTATCATCACATTACGGACTGGGTTTTATTGCATTTCCTTTTCCCGCGTTAGAAATGACAGTATACCGAATGCACTGAACATCACTGCTCAGAGCTCAACGGAAAGACAATTAGCAGCTGTGGGTTCTTGTGCAATGAGCCTAGAAGTAAATTAACTTTAATACCACGAGATAGGTAAACACTACACTGTGTTTGAGCGAAGCGTCCCTCTTGAATTGCCCTGATATTTAAACTGCATCTTTTGCAGTCTGTGCTCTTTTGTCAGTCTTAACGTTGACTGTTTTGGACATTTTTTTAACGTGTATTTACCTGAAACCGAAAAACAAAATGAAATATGTCTGTCCAATTATCCCTGCTTGAAATTTGCATGGACTGTAGCAGTGTATTGTATTTTGCGTTTCAATGGCATTCATTCCAGCAGGGGTCATATTTTACAAGAATGCTACACTCACAAGATATAGGGGCCAGTTTACAAAAGCATTTCAGAACATTTGAAGTGGTACTAGAGAAATACTATTTGATGTACTCTTACATGCCTTTGTGAATAGGTCAGAATCTTCCAAATCCCTCTTAGTAAAAGTGCAAAGGAGGCACAGTCCTTTCTATTTCTACTAATTGTATATAAATATTTCCAACGTATTTCCGTTTTAGATACAGGGGAATGTCTTTAAGTTACTTACTCCATAATGCCTGTTTGATTAGGTCCCTAGAGACATATTGTGTAAATTGTTCAATTATTCAAAAGTGCAGGCCGACATGCCATACCTAACCATACTCAAAAAGCAATCTGCTAGAAAATATGCTTAGCATTAATAGCCATGGCTGCTAAGTGATTCCAGTTTACTTCCACTCCTCTAGCCACAGAAAATAAATATTGGCACTTTTGTTTTTCTGCTGCCAAATAATGTGGCTGCAGCCATTTTAATCTCCACAATTTTCATCCACAAACTGCTCTCGGGCTGCACAGCTGTTACTCAGTGTGGTTACACAGTAACCATACGGGAGGCTACCTCAGCAGCAGCAGTGTGCTATTTTTGGGACTAGTGATGACGCAGAAAAAGAGGGTCCAACATATATTCATACATATCATGTAATCAAAAGCATATAATGTAGTGTGATTTTAGTAAAGAAAATAATGTACAAGGGAAATTGTGCCCTCGGGGTAGTTCGCCATCATTGTAAACAAGCTTTATTAATCATGAAGAATTGAAAATGTAGTAATCCGTCATAATTGCAAATGTAGTAATCCGTCATAATTGCAAATGTAGGCCATGATTTCTTATATGAAACTGTTTTGCTTAGCTTAAATTTAGTAGAGGCTTTGGCCTAGTTGCCTGGTCTCAAATTCTAACTGCGTGGCATTTCCTTGAACTAATGAAACATATACTCTTGCTTGAAGTTGTATTTTTCCAGCAGGGATGACTAATACACTTATCTCCAAGGTTTCGTACTAGGCCGGTTTCATCCCCTTTGATACAAGGCCAGTCTGCAGGTGCGGACAATGAAGGTACAGATAGTAAAATAATTGGCAAACCATGTTACAACTTGTGTTCCAAGGCTCCAAGGATAGTGTATGCATAAATGAGTGCTAGTAAAAAGACAATTTTCATTGGACAATTTGAAGCCAACCTATGAACCCTCCAATGGAAGACCCTGCAGAATTTGGAATGTTTCTTACTTAAACCCACTGGACAAAGAGAAGTCAGCCATTTTCCTTAATGCCAATTTGAAGCCAGATGCCAGACTCCATTTTGGACGACACCCTGATGCCCTTCTCTCTATCTGAGAGAAAGAGACTTTAAGAATTCTCACCCTAGAGACTTTAACTTTGATTTGCCCCGTCTTGCCCATGAAGTAACTTTGCCCCATTCCCCTTGCCGCTGCAAGGAAGCTTGCCCTTAACTTTGCCCCTTTGAAACCTGCCCCATGCAGATCGAACCGGTACCTGAGGGACGAAGACTTTTCTTGAATGCTGTTTGTATTCGGTAAATATGAAAGGATAAATGTATTATGCATTGTGTTTTTTTCCTTTTAGGTACCAACTGCTATTTTGATAGGGTCCTAGCTAGAAGTTTTCCAAATTTGTGTTGACTAAATTCGTTTTGCATGAAGCCCCACATGCCAATGCTAATTAGAGGTTAGTCGAGGTATTCATTCGATGTACCATGCTAATTTGAAATCTTGTCATGCTGACCAATGTATGAAATTAGTCAAATACAGTTAGTCATATTAGTGATTTGCATTGCCATAACTGAGTGTATCATTATTCAGATTTTGCGTAGATTGCGTTTCTTCCGCCGTTATGGACAGCCAGTAATGTTCATATACATATATAATTTGGTTTTGAGACTTATATACATCGTGCTAGCTTTGTTAATATAGGGAAATAAACTCAATCACTTTTAATAAACTGGTGTGGTTATTCATGACTGAAAGGTCATGGTGCGCCAAAATACCAACTGTTATTGATTTCTGATGTGTTATTCTGATCTATTAATTGGGTATTGATTGTCGATTATAATAGTTATTGATTATTGATCTGAGTGACCCGACTATTCTAGGATGAGGAGAGCCCGACTCGGTTAAAAGATTCACCGACCTCCAACGTGTCCAGGTACAGGTAATTTATAAGGGCTGGACGCGTTATCACTAGCACTCTGAACTTTCTGCAGCAAAGGTTAATGTCTTGTCTGTGGATGAGCTGGCCCCCTTCTTTTTTGCCTATGGATCACCTCAAGCTTGAAACCTGGAACCCCCATTGATTCAACAAAGAGGAAGAATCAGATATGCAAACTGTCTGTGGCATTAGTTACAGAACTGAGCCTGTATTTTTGAGACTGAGACTGTACTTAATAAGCTCCCCAGAAAAAAAAAAACTGAGATCCTTATTTACAAGGCCTTTGTGCACCCTTTGCGTCACTTTTTTTAACGCAACGTTGGTGCAAGCAGCTCTTTACAGTGCTTCACATTTACAAATGGACGCATTGGGCCCAATGGGTCATTTTGTAAAGTCTTGTTTCTCATTTTTCCTGCACCACTCAGAACTGGCACAGTGAAATTTACAACTTGTCACTGCATCATTCTGCAACTTCACTGCATCAGAATTTTACCGCCTGCTCAGAGCAGGCATAAAACTGACGCAAGGCTTTTCTCAAAGGGGGCCTTTTGGCATTGCTGGAGTAGCATCATTTTTTGCCGCTAGTCAAGCAATGCCTAAATTTAGCCCCGTGAAAACGAGCATCATGGAGCTCTGTGTAGTAAATACAGTGCATCCATGGCATTATATAGGGTCCTAGGGCAACATGAGAACTCTGAAGCATCAGTGCCGATGCATCAGATTCTTGAAAGAGGCCCTGAATCTCCACGCTAGAGCATTGTGAGAATCGACTTTTATTGTTACTGCTAAAGGTCAGTCTGATGACATATTGACTACTTATTGAACATCCTACAAAAGACTCCACCGAAAAGTTACTTGCAGAGTGAAAAAATGCTAAGGACAGATATGAGATCATAGGCCACATGACCACTTATTAAAAGGTTTGTTTTAATGATTTCATTCACACATGATGCTGTGTAAGACTCTGTTGTGCTAAACGCTTACAATGTGCTTGCTTTTTTACAGTTTGTTGTACACTTGTAGAAGGTACATGCACACTCTCACAACTCAGATGTATAATGCGGGACACCAATTTCGATGCTTACATAAAGCACTCCCATAAGATGCATCCACAGGGTGTAAAACAAACAGCTTTAGAGTGACCCCACAAAGTTGTATTAAACAGTAAAGAAAGGCTTGCAAAAGTGCCATTTTCTTATGCCATAACTATTAGTGCCCCAACAGGGGGTGAGATAATTCTTGCACTTAGTGAAATCCTCTAACCATGGATTTTGAATTCCTCTGGTGCAAAAATACTTCCAATAACATGTTTTGCCCTTCAAAATGGGACATCGTGTATACTTTCCTCTCCACAGCCTGCATGTCACAATAAATGCTTAGCATTTCCACTCTAGCATACATCCGCAGATTTGAAAAGTCAATATATGTCCCTGGACAAGTTTTGGAAGGTGTCTACTTTATCACACTCCCTTATAAGTAGATGTGGTAAACGTTTATCTCTGTGTAAACTAATGTTCATAGGATTGGAATTAACCGGACAACGTTTAATCAGGGCCTTAGCGTAACAAGAGCATTCCACACGGGGGTGTAGCTTCCATTATCGCAGTAAGTGCAGTGGCAACTGGGCCCGGACCCCTGAGGGGCCAATTGAATCTTGATAATAGTTTTATTTTGCTAACACAACGCAGTCAAAGGGGACATTTTCCTTGCTTGCAACAGAGCCTATGGCATCCTTGCCATGCTGTTGTCTCCAGAGGCACATTGCAGTTTGCGTCATTCCTGCCGGACACATACAGCAAATAGTGAAACACAGTTGTCAAATTCATACTTTCCAGAAATGGAACATACGGATTTCCAGTCCATATTAATGGTTTAAAAATGGTTTTGTTTACACTAAGGCCCATATATATACTTTTTGACGCTAAACTGCGCTAACGCAGTTTAGCGTCAAAAAATTTTGCGCCGTCTAACGCCATTCTGAAGCGCCATGCGGGCGCCGTATTTATGGAATGGCGTTAGACGGCGCAATCAGACCAGCGCTGCCTGGTGTGCGTGGAAAAAAACCACGTAGACCAGGCAGCGCCGGCGTTGGGAAAAAATGACGTTAGGGCGTCTTAAAATGGCGCAAGTCAGGTTGACGCTAAAAAATCGTCTTAACCCGATTTGCGCAATTTTTTCGACGCCCAGACGCCATTTCATGACTCCTGTCTTAGTAAAGACAGGAGTCATGCCCCCTTGCCCAATGGCCATGCCCAGGGGACTTGTGTCCCCTGGGCATGGTCATTGGGCATAGTGGCATGTAGGGGGGCACAAATAAGGCCCCCCTATGCCACAAAAAAATAAAAAAAATAAAAAAAAATATACTTACCTGAACTTACCTGTACTTCACTGGGATGGGTCCCTCCATCCTTGGGTGTCCTCCTGGGGTGGGCAGGGGTGGCAGGGGATGTCCCTGGGGGCAGGGGAGGGCACCTGTGGGCTCATTCTGAGCCCACAGATCCCTTAACGCCTACCCTGACCCAGGCGTTAAATTCAGGCGCAAATGCGGTTTTTTTTGACCCGCCACCTCCCGGGCGTGATTTTTGCCCGGGAGTATAAATACGACGCATTTGCGTCGCCGTCATTTTTTTAGACGGGAACGCCTTCCTTGCATCTCATTAACGCAAGGAAGGCGTTCACGCAAAAAAATGACGCTCTTTCTTCATACTTTGGCGCTAGACGCGTCTAACGCCAAAGTATAAATATGGCGTTAGTTTTGCGCCGAATTTGCGTCGAAAAAAACGACGCAAATTCGGTGCAAACGGAGTATAAATACGGGCCTAAGAGCCTCATTCATCTTTCTCTACTGCATGTTTTTGCGTGAATATATTTAATTATATTTCTCTTTTTCACATATCCCCACACCCAGGGACGGCTTTAGGGTGTGCGGCCACATCGGGTGATGAGCTGGATTTGAGTGCGCTGACCTCAGGGGGCGCTGTGTTTAGCAATAACATACGAAATATGCGATTTAAAAACACCTGCTGAAAAGTTCCTTGTGCGCCCAGCCTTCAGGAAACAATTACAATGTCAAGATACATCTTGTTATTAATGTTCCTGCTAGGGATAGAGATGGGAGTTTTGTCTAGGCAGCTTTGACTCGCATAAAGTAGCATAGAGGGTCATTGTGCCTGCTACAAAGAACATAACTATGTTTTATGTGGATAGCTGAGTGGATTAGTAAAGCTAACCTTTACAAACACTTTAAAACAAATGAATGTATGTGATATGGGGGCTATGGAGAGATGGGGGGCTCATTTGCCAAGTGGTAGTGAGAGAATCCGAGGAGGTGGTCATGGGGTGAGGGCCACCAAAAAAGACTGTTGCAGAGGATTTTCCCAGCACTAAAGCTGGCCCTTCCCAAACCACTGGGTCAATGTTTCTTTATTGCCAGCAATAAGAGTAAAATTGGACTTAAACCCTTTTTATACTAGGTGCACATTACAGGTTCACATCAATTTCACTCATTCTCCGGGTTTGCACTAGTCCTTTGGTTCAGGTCTAATCAAGTGAAGTTACATAGGCAGCAAGGTTTGATAAAGGAAAATATGGGGCCAGATGTACACTGATTTCATTTTGTGAGTCTCTAATTGCGATTCATTGCAAATCGCAATTAGAGACTCGCAAAATTAAATGTATAAATGTGTCTCAGACACACTTAGCGATTCCCAATGGGGTCACAAATGACCTACCTCTTTAACATTCATGAGATAGGTCACAATTTGCAACCATATTGGGAATGGCCGCATTCACAGGGAAGGTGGCCTGCCGGGTACAGCAGACCACCATGTCTGTGACTGCTTTTTAAAATGATGCTTTTTTTTTTTGAGTGCAACCTGTTTTCCTTAAAGGAAAACAGGATGCATTACAAACCAAAAAATGGAACAATTCTTTTCATTTTTTTGGAGTAGGATATGGTCTGTGGGGACCACTGCCTCCTCTGAAAAAATATTTTTGCTTCCATTCACAAAGGGGAAGGGGTCCCGTGGGGGCCCTTTCCCGTCTGGGAATGGGTTAACACTAATTTGAAATTAGTGTTAACTGCGATTGTTTTGCAACTGCATTCACGGTCACCAAACAACCATACATATCACTACAACTCGCAATTAGGAAGAGATGCCCTCAGGGCGACCCTTCCTAATTGTTAATTGCAATCTCTATTTTGTGAGTCGGTACCTGCACACTGACCTGCAAAATAAGTATGGTACATCATACATAGCCATTTTGCAGTCAGAAATGTCAATTTATGCCTTTTGCTACTGCAAAAAGGTGTTGTACATCGGGCCCATGATTACAGAAAGTCAGTTAAAAATGTGTTTAACCCATTGATCAGTGCTCAAAATCTTAGAAGACTAGGGAACTAACACATAACTAAATTTACAGATGGAATCAAGCAGTATGCTCAGGGGAACCCAGAGTATGATTAATTACTCACTTTTTTCTCAAAGTAGCTGTTAGACCACAGTTCCATAGGAATTCTTTTAATATGAATGTCTGCAAAGGGCTGTTGAGCTATGATGCCCACAGAGGTGGTATGCGATCAGTGCGTTGGGATGCTGTGTGATAATGCTCATAGAGGTTGTATGTGATCGTAGTAGCACAGTGAGTTCTACAGAGATGGTATCTGCAGCGGTTACAAAAGTACTCACAGAGTCAGTGTGTGAAGATAATTACATTCAAGCCCCACAGTGACAGTGCAAGATTATAGGAGTGTTGCAGATACCCACAGAAAGGGTTGTGAAGGTAATCATGTCCAGGATCCCACAAAGATTGTGTGTGATTATTAGGATATTCAGGTCCCCACAGAGGTACTGTATGAAGACAAAGCTTGAATCCCTACACAGACAGTGTGAAGATAGTGATTTTCTAGTTCAAACTGAGATTGTGTTTAATTATAGGAATATTCAAGTCCTCACAAAGATAGTTTGTTACAGTGTTGCTCAAGGACCCACAAAGATAGTGTGTGATTGTAGTGATGTTTATGTCCCCGCAGAGATAGTGATTTGCTATTAGGAAATTGCAAACTGAGATGTATAACAGTGTGTTGAACACTTTGCAATTCCCAATTAGGTTGCAAATGACCTACAGCTGCACTCCCAGGGATCGTGGCCTGCTGGGGACAACAGACCACCATGCTGCTTTTTTATAAAAGTAGCCCATTTTCCTTAAAGGAAAACAGGATGCATTTCAAAGAACAAACAAAGTAAATTTTCTTTTCATTTTTTCAGAGTAGGCAGTGTTCCATGGTACCACTATGTGCACTGAAAAAATATTTTCACTTTCATTCACGAAGGGGAAGGGGTCCCATAGGGACCCCTTCATGTTTGTGAATAGGTTACTACCAACTTGAAGTTGAAGGCAACTGCAATTGCTTTGTGACCGCATTCACGGTCACAAAACAATCTTACATCCTCCTGCGACTTGAAGGGGCGCCCTTGACATGCCTTTCCTGATAGTGACCCGCAAACCTATTTTGTGAGTCGGTAGCAGGTTACTCGCAGAATAGGATTGTTACATGGGGAAAAGCCTTTTCCTGATCGTAAACGGCCCAATGCACTGTTTGTGACCAGGAGAAGGCTTTCATACATCTGGCCCCAAGTCTCCACACAGATATGTGTGTGAAGATAATGATGTTCAAGGTTTTTTTTGTACTTACTCCATTTTTGCAGGTACATGAAAGAGAAAGTAATATAAATATAAGTCAATCAATATCAAATTACAAAGTCATTCATTATTCATAAGACACAAGAATAGTGTATTCCTAAGCAAAAGAGAATCAATATGACAGATGTGGAGTCAATATGTGTAACTGCATTACCGTTACCGAAATAAACAATACTACAACCCTTTATTCTAAAGCTGGATCTCTACTCTTAAACTTCTGCATTGCACCAATACGTTGTGCATATAATTGTTCCTTGGAATGCATGATTTTCATTTTGCTCTCCCAACCCAACAGAGTGGTGGTAGTGGTGACTTCCATGCCTGAAGAATTAATGATTTGGCAATCAGGGAAGCGATAAACAGAAGTTGCTTTGAGTGAATTGGTGAGCCAGCACGCTGGAGATACCAAACAGTGTTCCAACTGGATCGGGGGGAAGAATTACCCAAACTTTAGAGCTAATCCACTGAAATATTTTCTCTTAGTATTCTGCAAGCTTTGGACATGTAAAACATAGATGCAACCAGTCCCTCTGATTTCTCCTACGGTGCCGACAAAGTCCAAACACTCCAAGAAACACTTTCCTTATTCAAGCTGGAGTGTAATACAGCATCCATTTTGAGTAAAATGCATTTAAAAAAAAAAGTTGGCACCACTTATGGCCTTGCAAGATAGAATATTTTAGTTCCTCCACAGCTGTGGATCTATCTTACATCCTGTTGTCTTTTCAACCTTCCTCAAAAAGTGGGAGATAATTCCCAACGAAGACTGGGAACTCAAGATCCGCTACCAGTTACCTACACCCACTGGTTTTTCCCATATAAAGCCTGGACAATTGTGGAGATGGATGGGTAAATTAGTTTCTCGACTGTCTGAAATAAATGTGGGATTTGTAGATGAGAAAATTTAAGACCGTCTGGAATAAGCTACGTCAGCTTGACATTGAACCCATGTCTTAATTTGATCACCTAATAAAAAGTCTGAAAACCTGAAAAAAGCCCAACTGTTTCCACCTTCTGATGTGACCCGGGTTCACCTTAAGGCCCAACATTCATGAATCATGGAGCAAGATTGCCATGTAAAAGATGGGGACTTGATACTTTTCATGGAACTGCAAGGCCCTGAAGCGGACTGCTATTGGAACTTTATAACTTGTACATTTAGGAAGTCGTGGTATCTTGAGAAAATGGGGAAGCTATGTACTACTTTCTGCTAGCACTAGCTTAAGATAGTAATTAAGGTTGAGCGATGAAGTGGTTCTTATAGCCCAATTAAAGAAAGTAGCCTCATAATATTTCCTGAAATGAGGTAGGGCTAAGCCACCTTCATCTACTGCTAAGGATTACGTATCATGCTGTATGCAAGGTTTTTTGTTTGCCCCTATAAACTGACGGAGCATCGTATCTAGATTTTTGAAAACTGTTTGAGGAATTTTAATAATTACAATAGAAAATATAAACAAAAAAAGAGGAAGAATCATCATTTTAGCAAGTGTCAACCGACCAATGATTGTCAATGAACGAGCTTGCCATTTCTGCGATAGACCTTGAGCTTTAGTTAGAGTAGATATATAATTAAACTGATAAAGATCGGAAAAGTTATGAAATACATAGATACAGAAAATACCTAATAGGGCGAGAGAGTTGAAACTGTGCCCGCCTTGTGGAAGGAAGAATAGAGTCAGTAGCATTAAACAAGAGAGCTTCCGAGTTGGTATGGTTTATTGTGTAACCACCAAGATAAAAAAAACTTGATTTTCACAAAGGCCCTTTCTATATTCGAGAGCCTAACTAGGAGATTGAAGAGGTGGATGAATAGAGTAGCATTGGCGAAGAGCGATTGCCAGGGGTTCAATAAAAAGTGCAAAAATCACTGGAGAGAGAGGACAACCCTGACCGTACTCTGACAGCCTTGCAATGTCCCTGCTGTGCGTGTATTGACAAAGATCTTGAGCTTTAGAATACAAATTAAGCAGTACCTGGATAAACTGCATAGGGAAATTTAACCTATCCACAATTGAAAACGGAACCTCACATTGAAGCATCAAGCATTATGATATTATTTTGGGTGAAATAGTCAATGACGTGTACTAGAAAGTTAGTATTAGTTGATATAAGTCTGCCTGGAAGAAAGTCACACTGATCCTCATGAATTACTCCTTTGGCCACAGAGGTGGGTCTTCCTACCAAAATCTTTGACAGGAGTTTATAGTCATGATTTAATAGGCTGATCGGGCAGTAGGAGTCTGGTTTCTCCGGTGGCTTACCCTTTTTTACAAAGCTAACAATGACAGCCCCTATAAAGGATGCTGGCATATCTGCACCATTGAGTATATCATCTACGTCCCCACCCGCCTCCTCCGCTCCTCTGGCCTCGCACTCGCTGCTGTCCCTCGCATCCGCCGCTCCACGGCGGGTGGGAGATCTTTCTCCTTCCTGGCGGCCAAGACCTGGAACTCCCTCCCCACCAGCCTCAGGACCACCCAGGACCACTCCGCTTTCCGGAGACTCCTAAAGACCTGGCTGTTCGAACAGCGATAACCCCGCCCTTTTTCCCCTAGCGCCTTGAGACCCGCACGGGTGAGTAGCGCGCTTTATAAATGTTAATGATTTGATTTGATTTAAAAAAGGTGACCAAAAACCCCAATATTTGTCCTATCAAAGTTTTGTAAACTTCGGCCAGGAGGCCATCTTCCTTACAGGATGACCCATTGGGCGAGGCAAGAATCACCTCTTTTACTTCCGACAATGTGATGGACGCTAATAATACAGTGTTTCCTCACCTAGAACTGATAACTTGAGTGGTCTTAAGTATTGATTTATCTGTCCCACATCAGTTGGAAGTGTGGAAGCATAAGGTTTCAAATAATGGGATAGAAACACCTCCTCTACATCTTTGGATTAACAATACCCCCTCTTTGTCATCGAATATAGACTTGACAAAATTACTATTAAACCTTTTTTTTTGCGGACCAGGCCGGAAGCCTACTCACATGTTCATTCTCTTCCTATTGTTGCTGAAAGCTTGTGTGCTGATTAACTATTTCGAAGGACATATAAAAATCCCTCAGTTGAACCTAGGCCTCTTTTAGTCTGAGGGCTGCCTCTGCATCATGAGTTGCCTGATGGATCCTTGCTGCTTGATCAAGCTCCTGTTGGAGGTCGAAAGCTTTCTCCTTAGCTAGTTTGGGCAGGTGAGATTTACAGGATATAATTTCACCCCTTATATAAGCTTTACAAGCTTCCCAGACATCGGATAAGGAGGCAGTCCGTTTATTTTTGTCCAAAAACTCAATAACCAATGTCTTTAGAGTTACAATCCACCCATCATCTGCCAAAAGGAACTTGTCAAAACTCCATTGCAGGCAATCAGCCCGCTCCCCTGGCATATCTACACAGATCTGGGGAACTGAATGATCAGAAAATAGTTTAGACAGAGTAGTCGAGCCAGGCCTAGCCCACAGAAAAGAAGCTTGGATAAAGTCTATGCTAGAGGCTGTATTATAGTTTTTAGAGAAGCAGGTAAATTCTATTCCCAGGGGATGGTCTGCCCTCCAGACATCTACTAATACCAAGTCAAACATACATTTTCCCAGAAAGCGAGATGATCTGGGAGTGTTTTGTGATTTGTTTTTGCGTGAAGTATCAATCTGGATATCGAGTATGATATTAAAATCTCCTCTTACATTGAGCAGGCTAGGAAGTGCAATCAGAACATTGTATAGGCACTGAAAGGAGCTTATTTCATCTTCAATTGGGCCATAGAAGCTCACAAAGTGTATATGCTACTATTGTACTAATAATAAGCCATCTTGCCCGTTCATCACTAGGAACCTGATATACTACCTGGGGACATTCATGCATGACTAAGATGGCCACCCCCGAATGGCAGCATTAGCAGATGCAAAATAAGACTGAGCAATTCACTTGGGAAGCTTGGGCATTTTTTCCTGAAGTTTTAAATGCTGCAGAAGGAATATCTGGGATGGAGATGACCTTAACCATTTGAATATTGTATTTAGTTTTACCTGATTATTGGCCCCATTTAGATTGCATGCAACAACCTTCAAGCTTCTTCCCACCATTAAATAGCTTGTTAAAAAAGTAGCTTGTGAGCCCATGGTGCTGACCTCTCCATCCTGAACCAGCCTTTTCCTTAGCATATCATCTTTCGTCAACGTAGCAGCTCTAGGCTGTGTGTTCCCACCATCTTTACATTTATCACCTGCTGTTTTCCCCCACCCTAGAGTGTTTCTACCCCCACCAATTGAAATATCACCCCCCACACACCCGAAGAGGCCCAACCCTTAATGGCTTCACCACCCAGTGACAACCACACCTCTCCTGTATCCCTCCCCGCAAGCGCAAAGCTAGAATTAATTGACACACACTCCCAGAACCTACTTCCTGGAGAAACAGCATATGATAGGCCAGAACGCACATACACTAAGGCCCATATTTATGGATTTTGATGAAAGACCACATTAACGCAGTCTTGCATCAAAATCCATAGCGTCTGCTAGCACCATTCCAGAGTGCCATCCGGCTGCCATATTAATGGAATGGTGCACAGTGGCGCAAAGGACAGGCTAGGATCTACAGAAAAGATGCTAGCTGGAGCAGGGAGCGGGAGGGGAAAAGGTGTGAGTGGGCCAGGAATTATGCTAGGCTGGTTAGTTGCAAGTAAATATGCCGCTAACCAGCCTAGCATCAATTCCTGATGCACTACCACCCAAATATGACTCCTGTCAGAGTAAAGACATGAGTCATGCCCACCACCCCAATGACCAGCACAAGGGACCAGTGTCCCCTGGGCATAGCCATCATGCCGAGGTCCAGGCAGTGGGCCCCATGTAAGGGGCCCCCAATGGCAATGCAAAAAACAAATTAAATATACTTACCCATCCTATGGCATCTCTCTGGTGTTGGTGTTGGTGTTCCTGGGGCCAGGGGTTGGCACCTGTGGGCCCATTCCATGGTGTTTAGCCATGGAAATGGGTCCACAGATCCCCTACCACCTTGTCAGACCCAGGCATTAAAAAACGGTGCAAAGCAGGCTTAGCATCATTATTTGGATCTACCTACGCATCATTTTTGCACCCGAGTATAAATAAAGTGTTAGGGGGTTAGCGTGATATTGTGGACGGGAACGGATACCTTATATCTAATTTGCGCAAGGTAGTTTTTCGCATCCACAACATGGCGCTAAGCCCTGTATTTTGACCATAGATTGGTCTAGCATCAAAATATAAATATGGAGTTAACTTTCCACCATTTTAGCATCAAAATAAATGACCCTAAAATGGCGCTAAGAAAGTATAAGTATGCCCTTAAATGTTTTGCATTATGAGCCAGGTCATGTAAGAAACACCACATTGATGACAAGTCTTTGCATAGTTCCCTAATACATTATTACTTTTTAAGTGTCCCTAGAAGTCCCTTGCCTGCTGAACGCTTTGGAAATTGTGAACCTGTCCCTCATAAAGCACCTTAAGTTTCGCAAGTTGAACAATGCCAGCTGGGGCCCATAGCCTCTTAAAATCATCAATGAGACTCAGAAATTTGCGGCGCCGTCGCACAACTGCTATGGACATCTCAGAAAACACATGAAAGGTGAACTTGTCAACTGAGTTGAAAGTTTTAGTTCTTAAAGCTTGTGATAGAATGTGTTCCTTGATCCTTCAGTCGCCAAAGTTGACTAATATAGTGCGTGGATACTTTGATCTTGTTGCAGGACCCCTATGTGCCAGCATAATAGTAAGATCTGCATTGGCGGCAGCCTTGTCGGGGTAAATGCACTTGTAGATAAGGTCTGAGATCACTTTCTCAACGCAAGTCCATCATAACATCGTACCATGTAGATGAAGGCAACTAGGACTACAGACTACTCAACACACTTTATCGCATCACGCTGGAGAGGAGGAAACTAGCTCTCCGGGTGGTCGCCTGATCCTGTGACGGGCTACATGACACGATAAGAGAGGTATTTGTAATGAGCCTATCTCTCACCCAATTTAAATAATCTGCCCTCAAGTATCCCAAGCATTGTCTTCATAATATATAGCCAGAGATGGAAAATTGGAATCAGAGCTAAAATAGTGCGAGATGTAATGTGGTCTGTTGAAAAGTAATTTTATTAAGGTCAGATTGTGGGGCTTGGATCTTCATAACAATTGTAGAACTGTGGAATATTTCAAAGCTCCAAAGAATAAAGACAGAAATGTTCAGATGCAAATATCCTCTGAGCATCCATTCAAGTAACAACTGTGAGCAAGATTTATGAGGCGATTAATGAGGCATCTATTGTAACAGCACAATTGTTAAGTAGGAAAACCTACAACGTAAAACTTTTCCAGCAAATACGTTGCCAGCAGAAGAACTCATAAATCAGCTAGTGAGTCAGGAATACTCATCATTGTGGTATATGCAACACACTACCATTTATATTTATACTCTGCCTCATCCAAGCCTTTTGACAAGCAGTTCACACCAAATATTACGCTCAATTAAAGGCACATTACCTATCAGAATTCTCCATCTGCCTCCTAATATACGCAATGGAATTCTGTTTTTAAGAAGAACAGCCTGCAGTACTTGAACTATATAGAACTGAACTATATTGAACAATATTTGTGTAGTCTGTTCTCTGTTGCCTTCAGGCACATTCTTCGCTTTACAGTATAAGTATTGTGCTTCAAGCATGGACACTACAGCTGGATCTCATTGGCAGTATTTGGCCAGCAGTATTCCAAGTAACCAGTCTAAGAGACTATGGAGTCTTTTTCCTATCTTTCTGGTACCCTCTCTGATACCCCTTGGTGCTGGGTCCAGGGGCAACGTAGGGGTTGAAGCAGCCTTGGAAGCTGCACTAGGCAGTCCCATGGGTGAAGTGTGAAACGGGAGTGGTAGCAGAAGCGGCCTGTGGAGCACAGATGCGGCTTGCTGCAGTCTAATTCTCCTCTGGTGTCCCCCTGTATAGCTTCACATAGTTAACAATGAAGCGCATTACTCACAATGCCTCATTTAAATCGTGCACAGCCAGCAAAGCTCTAAAAGCCCTCAAATCGAAGAACTTGTCCCCTGCAATGGAAAGACAAAAACCAGGCTCCAACAAGCAAGATCATCTAGAGGTCTCTTCAAGAGACTCCAAGGGGCTTCAGGAAAACACAAATATACCAACAACTCTTTTGGCACTTGTCTTAATCAGCTCCAGGTCCTTGACACAGCAGGAGCCAGTGAGACCACAGGCACTACAGATCACAGGATCTTTATTGCCATCTTCCATTCTGGAACTGAGCAACTCTATTCTCAATGAGTAGGCAAGACTTTCTGCAGCAAGTTTGGATACCATTCCACCTTCTGCTTTGTTTTCCGCTTCTGATTATCTTAAAGAGAAGTACTCATATCCTGTTTTCAATGAGCAATGCTAAGGGGGGCAGAAAAAGAGAAGAATTTATCAGTGTCCAATGAGGTATCAAATAATGAATCTATCATGAACTCAGCAATAACTGTTCCAGCTGTGAGAGATTTGCTCTGCCCTGCCTTGGGCTTGGCACTGAACAGCGAAATTGATCACATACAGCCCTTGTCTATTGCACCATCTATGGCAAACTCTTGAAAATCTCCAGGAATTATACCTGTTCAGCCATCTGTTGAAAGGATGCTCAAACAGCTCCTTAAGGAGCTATGTGATATCAAAGTCTTGCAGAAGGAGGCTCACAAGAAAACCAGTAAACAGCTGGTTCAACTGAATGCTAACATATTTCCTCACAGGTTTCTCAAGCAGAGCAGAGGGTCTCCGATCTTGAAGATGCACAAAACAGGCATGAACCAGCAACAATTGAGATCCAGGTGAAACTCGAGGAGCTTCATCTAAAACTTGATGAATCTTACAATAAATCTAGATGTTCGAATCTGAGGTTCGTTGGAATCCCTGAAGAGGCAGAAGCAACGTCTTCGATATTCAAGTTTCTACAAAGTTATTGTAGTGATATGCATGTCCCGATAGAGAAAGTGTGTTATTATAGGGATGTTAAAGTCCCCACAGAGATTTTGTGTGAAGATAATCATCATTAAGAGCTGTTGAGTGTGAAAGGGTAATGTTCACGTCCCCATGCAGAGAATGCGTGAAGTAATGATGCTCAAATTCAAACAGAGATAGTGTATGATTATAGGCATGTTCAAGCCTCCATATAGATGGTGCATGATCATAGGTATCTTATATCCCTCACAGAGATACGTGTATAGGTAATCATGCTCAAGTCCTCACAAAGATAGTGTTTTATTATAATGATGTTCCGTTCCCCTCAAAGTTAGTGTTTTATTATAGTGATTTTTAAGTTTCCACAGAGATGGTGTGCAATTAGATTGCTGTTCAAATCCCCACAAGGATAAAGTGGAAAGATAATTGTTTTCAAGTTCCCAATTAAATAGTGTGTAAAGACAATGTTCAAGTCTCCACACAGATAGAGTGTGAAGATAAGGATGTCCAAACAAAGATAGTGTGTGATTATAGGAATGTTCATGTGCCCACACAGATGGTGTGTGAAGGTAATCATGTTCAAGTCCAATGTGATGTTAAATTCCTCACATCAACAGTGTGTGGTTATAGGTTATTTAAGCCCCCACATAGCATAAAGATGATTGTGTTCAAGGCTCCACTAAGCTAGACTAAAAGGTGCTTAGCTATGTTCTCATCCACACCCAGCCTAGGGTTTTTCAGTCCCTGTACCTCCTCTGTGCTCTTTCTGATTACTATGGCCCTATGTTGATATGCAATAGCTTTCAAGCTGTACCTTCCCCTTGGTAGTATTTCTACTGCAGCCTTAGTAGGCAGTCAACTATAGAAGACAGTAAACCATTTCTGTGAAGCTATAGAATTCTAAGTTGCTACTGCAGTACGGTGATGTCTCCAAACTTTCATGGAGTTCTTCCATGTGTGTACACTTTCAAGCTCATTCACCAATGTTTTCAAGAGCTGTTACACGTCTACCCACAGTGTGCTTCTCGAAGCACAGGCTGTTATTATCTGCCCAAGAAGGACCACCTTGAATTCCATGCAATTTGTTCAGGCATACCTTGTCAGTATCATTCTTCCTCAAAAAGGACTTTGGTGACCCCTCCATCTCTGCTGAGCCTGCCCATTATATAGCCTATCATTCTCTCTCAAAAAGGACTGCAGTAACCATTGCCATGTGACCCTGTCCAGAATGTTGAGTACTGCTTTTTAATCATCACCTGCACTCTGTATGACTGTTTCAAGATGAGGTGAATGTCACAGAGACCGGAATATCATCTGCCAGGACACTGTGACCAATCATGAACCATTCTAACCGGTGAAGGAGCTCAGACCTCAGTAAGAATTGATCTATTCTTGCAAATGACCCATGGATTGCTGCGTAACATAAATGATCAGTGTTGTTCGGGTGAAAATGTCTCCATCTGTTGTGTAATCCAATGTCACCATGCCATTACCTCCCCTGTTCTGTGATTGCCAATGCACATGAGTCAATCCATGACTAAATTGAGGTCCCCCTTGTAATTATGTGTCCTTTGGCCCACACCCGACTGTATTTGTATATGAATCCAGTATCTCTTAACTCAGGCTTTGTGAAAACAGCACAGCCGCTACCATTTTATTGGACCTAGAGAAGAAGAGCTGTGTCAGGAACCATTTGAATCTAAGATGTCCCCAATCCTTTTTAAGCAGGTGTATTGTGGAAGTACCACCTCACATTTTGTCTGTCAAAGCAAACTGAACGTTGAGACCCTTCACCTTAAAGCTAGTAAGCTTCAGCATGGGGACATTATATGATGTGAGCTTTGTTTTTCTTCTGAAAAGTGTGATAATGAGTAGCATTATAGACAGTATGGATCTCAATTTGTTGTTGGTTTACCCTTGTAAGCCTAGAACTAATTGTCACTCTCACTCTAGCTGGCACCACACTTTCTTCTTTTTCTTCAAAATGTACCATGGTCAGGAATTCAAGAGACATCTCCTTGTTAAGGTCCCTTGCCCCCTGTGCAATGTGTGGGATCCAGCCTGGGTGGGACATCTTGCAGTCAGTCTCCCACTGCTTGGAGAAGTCTCTGCACACAGCCTATGATGTTGCCCTGTTTGAGTCCTTTAGGCAGGCCTCCAATGCAAATGTTTCTTCTTTTAAAACAGTTCTCCATGTCCATCATTTTAAGCTGCAGTTTGATATTTTGCACTTTGAGCTCTTGGATTACCACCCCCAATTGATGCCTTTTTTCAAAACAGCATCTACCATTCTCTCAAGATCATCTGCTGTGGCCCACAGAAATAGTATATTGCTTCAACTTGACCAAACAAGTTTCCAGGACATCCTAGGTTGTGCCAATTTCTGAAATTGCTGCATATATGCCTTACAGTCATCTACTCTTTTTTGCTAGATATCAGTTAATCCATGAGGTGTTCCTTGAGTAGGAGTGTGGCTCCTTGTTCTTTAAAGCCTGTTCCAATGCTAGAAGGTCCCTTGTTGAGGGTTCGCACTTGTTCCAGATGCTCACCATTGTAGGTGCCAGAGAGGAAGCAACAGTTTTCTCTGTGTCTGTGTAATGCAATGTTTGCTACTCTGCACCAGAGTCCAAGGTGCTGTGGACAAGTCGGGATGCACTGCCTCTCACAGTTTTCCTGCACTAGTGCTACAACAATGGTGCCTGCCCCATTGGACATCTGCAATATATGCAGGTGAGCTGTTCATTCATGGTCAGCTGGTACAATGAAGGAGAAAATCTGAGATTCAAATGGTGTAAATCTTGGTCAATATGCTGTAAACTTCTACTGGCATACACTTTCTTCATGAAGCATTCAGATTTACAACCCAGCAAGGCATGTGCTCATCATAGTGTGTGTACATGTGTCATTAGATGTAGTTAGAGACCAAGTTGTCCAGTTTTCTCAAAGAAAACTTATAGAAAAGTTAAAAACGCCTTAATGTGACTTCCGGCAAAAGAGGGAACAAATGAAAATCTCTCAGGATGGGGAAATTGACTCAAAAGTAATTTGATTGGTCAAGAACTTCTTACTATCAAGGAGGACTATGGGACACCAGTGAGTTGAACATCATCTCCATTAATGCATGACAAGAAAAGAGAACAGGACTCTGGACTAGAAATTTATAGATGGGTTTTGTTAGTAATGTAAGGTGAAACCAAGCTGTTTGTCCTTTTTGTGATATGCTCCTTGACAGACAGCTGGGAGTCTATCACAAAGCCCAGGGATTTAGTGGAAAATGACCTGTGAGGGAGAAGCATTTAAACCCAAATAGTGGGGCCACTCCTAGATTAGGAGCTTGATAGTTTCTTTATTTATGAGGGGAAATATAGGCTCTTGTTACAAGTTCAGCCGCCCGCCAAACTTGTACCACCATCAGGCTGCCTGTGAGGCCAGAACAACGCTGGCCCTATAAGGAGTTCACTATGGGGCTGGCAGGGGGAAACAGGGCCTTAAAATTTATGCCAGCTCTTAATCAAGCCAGGCCAATGTGATTGTGCGGCCGGTGCAGCAGCAGCTGTTGCACTTTCTACTGCCCGTAATTCAGGTAGTGGAAAGTGTGATGGGGCTGTCCATGGGGGCCCCTGCACTGCCCATGCTAAGTGCATGGGCTGTGCAGGGGCCCAAATGGGCCCCCCAGCAACCCTTTTCCACCAGCCTTTGCATGGTGGGGCAACTGGCATGCAAAGGATGGCAGAAAGGGGACTCGTAATCCCCTAAGCAGCACTTCAACTGCCAAGACTGCCAGGCTGTCGACTGGCAGCAACCTGGCGGTGTGGGCGTTCGGACCTCGGCGGCTCCACCACCGTCTTAATGTTGCAGTCGGACTGCCACTTTGGCGGCAGTCCGACCGTGACACAGGCGGTCTGGTGACCGCCAGGGTCATAATGAGGCCCTTAGTCTTTATTCATTACATTTTCTAATACACTACAGCCATCAAGGTTTGAATGTGGTCCAGTCAGAATTTGAGTTTGAGGCCCATATTCATAATCCCTTTGAACCGGATCAGCGTCATTTTTTTTACGCTTATCCGGTGCAAATTTAGCACCATATTTATACTTTGACGCTAGACCCGTCTAACGTCAAAATATCCTAGTGTGCGCCATTTTTTGGATGCGTGAAACCGCCTTGCATCAATGAGATGCAAGGTAGGCGTTCCCGTCCAAAAAATTACTTAAACACCCGTGCGCCATATTTATCCAACCACGCAAAAATGGCAAAAGGCTGGTAGGTGGAGCCGTAAAATGGCGCAAATCCCGATTTGCACCAAATGTTAACATCTGGGTGAGGGCAGGCATTAAAATGGGGCAAACATACCACTACTTAAGGAAAACTTACACAAGCAACATCATTGCTCAAAAAGGAGGACATGGAGGTGCTACTCATGCAGCATGCACAAAGAAGCAGAGCACAGGAGCAACAGCAGCAGCTACCACCACACCAACATGGACCCCAAAGGCAACGCAGAAGGCAGGAGAGGATATTCAGGACACAGTTGGCAGCCAGCTTGCAGACACCCCACATCCACTGGAGACCAAGCTGCTAGGTGTCCTGCACATGTTGGCAAGTGGCTCTTTTCAAACCACTGGTGCCCTGGTTGCCGGGATCTCACAGCCCTCGTTCTCTGCCTTCCTTCCCAAGGTACTTGATGCCATCATCTCATGCACGCCCGCCACATCAGCTTCCCCAGCACACAGCAGAAGCAGCAGGAGACCAAACAGGGGTTTTATCAAATTCATGGCTTCCCGCACATGCTTGGTGCCATTGACTGCACACATCTCTGGACTGTGCCACCTGCTCCAACCGAGCACCTATACTGCAACAGGAAGCACACACACTCCAGCAATATGCAGGCCATTGTGGATCACTGTGGATTGTTCACAAACATCATGGCAAAGTATCCTGGGAGCATACATGATCATTCATCTTCTGCCACAGCACCATCAATCAGCACTTCCAGGATGGACGATATGGCAATGGCCTACTTGTTGGTAAGTACAGAAACCTAGTAATTTACACACAGCACAGCAACCCTGTAGGACAAACAAGACATACACCACTACATTGACACATGGCCAGGAAGACACTGAGGTGTGAGACTGGTAGTCATGTTTGATATCCTGACCCAATGGGATACACACCTATGGACAAATTACAGAAGTAAATATCAAAAGATGCCACTCTAGAGCCACACGGGACCAATTTAAAACCACACAGTGACAATGACATGGCCTTAACTGGCAGTACAACTTGGAAGATGAACCTTTCAAAATCACATCAATAACACTCAATCCCACACCCTTCCAAGCAATACGTCCTGTGTAAGGGTTGTGTAATGTGTGTTGCTGCAGGTCAAACACCATGAGACACATATCATGATGACGCTGATTCTAATGAAGGTGACATGGAATTATGGAGGAGGTACCAACATCTCACATCACTCCTGGGGTGACATTACCAGCTAGCAATAAGGAAGTGGACTGTGCCATGAAAACATGTGGATGTGACACTAATGCAAAGTGCACACTGCTACACATACGGATTGAGACAATTCCCCATATACATAACAGATGTACAGGCAGATGGACCTTCCTACACTAAAACCTTCACCCCCACAACCAAGTTAGCCAGCTTACCTGGAGCAAGTTCAGTAGTGTAGGTACACGTTTGCACATGAGCCAACTCGGTGAGGGCACACAAATAGGTTTGCATTGAACTTGTCACAGATGGGATAATTGTGCATTGTCAATTGTGAACCCTTCAGTGCTGCCAACTTATGGAGATGTGTTGTGCATTGTCACCTAGCCAAATCAAAGGGCCTCACTGTTGCATTTCACCTGCAATGATATATGTCGAATTGGATGGGATGTTCAGGCCATATAGTGCAACCATGTTACCACCACAGTGGAATTGATTGTGTGTGTGGAAGTATCATGTCACCTCCAATGAAGGCACACAGACACTTCTTTCACATTACATAACGCATGGGAGATACACACTGAACAGTAAGTTTCTAAATATACCACTGATATCATGTCAATCAGCCAAACAGTAGTTTTGATAGTCAAACAACCCAATGCAGAAAGAACATCGCAGAAGCCTAGGGTCCCACACAATACCACAAATACAGATGAGTCACAGATGACACAAGATAACAACTGCCATGCAAAGTGACAATCACGGTGCAACCAACAACAAAATACTTACCCTCATTTTCTCTTTTAGCTGATCAGGGTTACGGGATCCAGCCATGGATCATGACCCCAATTGCCAACCCAAGCACAGCAGCAGAGCGTGCCTATAATGAGGCACATCGTAGGACACGCCAGATAGTTGAGCGGAATTTTGGCATCCTGAAGCCCAGATTCAGGTGCCTGGACTTCACAGGAGGCAGCCTCCATTACTCCCCTGAAATGGTCTGCAAGATCATTTTGACCTGTGCCATCTTTCACAACATTTGTGTGAGGAGGATCATTCCCCTCTATGAACCGGATCAACAAATGCCTTAAGAGGAGGAAAAGGAGGATGCTATCCATGAAAATGAGGGGGAACATCCAAACACAGCTGCAGAATTGCATCGGAGACAACACATTGTACAAAACTTCTTCTAACTATAGTCACCATCACCACTTTGTTATCATATGTAATTAAACACCTCACTTCATCACTCAATCATGCTCTGGGTAAATATGTATGCATCACAAAATCTCTGGGAATCATAATCAGACTTTTGCCTCCTGGAGCATTGCAGAAGTACAAGTTCGCATTCTGAAAAAGCCACATCACATTTGATGGGCATGAATGTACAGCAAACATCACACAGTGTTAATGACATATATCCTGTCTATTTTACATTTGAAGGGCAATACCAGAGGACCACAGCTATGAGACACATCCATGTTGCCAATATAGTCCATTGCAGCATATGACACCCAACTAAGACACTATCAATCATAAAGTAAAAAAGTGCTTCATACGTGAGGAAGTGGATGTGCAATTGCATTGGTAACAGCAATGTATGACCAGATCCTTGACAGCAGTAAGTGTGACATCAGCTATCTCTGCAAGGAGCATGTGTGACAATTAGTGCATCAAACCTGAAAATGGATAGTACAATTGCCCCAGGTCTGACAAGCATTACTCACAAGACATGCCCTCCGCAGTCCATCCCAGGTAATGAGTCCTGCCACTGCCATGCTTTAACTCTCTCCCCACCCTTCTGTAGGGGGCGCTGTAAATGGACTACCTGTACCCTGAGAATCTTCATCTACACTCACTCAGTCTCCCATTCTGACTCCTGTGTGCTTCCCTCTTCAGTATGGCATGCCATAGTCATAGTTTATCAGTCTGCATGGACTTCAGGTCAGATAATGCACTGCCTGGTAGTCGGTAAGACTTGTAATTAGCTGTCCATTGCTTCCCATGTGAAAGCTCCAGTTGGCCCTTTGAACTTGATTCTCAACTCCAGGACTTGTGAGAGACTGAAGGTGCACACCTGTGAGCACTTCCATGCAGACCAGCCATTAGAACCTGCCCTGCCCTTGCTGCTGCCTGGAATTGCTTAGAAGCGTACAAATCACCTCTGTACCAGAGACCTTGTGGGATTGCGTAATGGTGCAGACCACAGCAGAAACTGTTTTTTGTCCCCCCAGTGTTGTTCCTGCTTGTCCCAATCAGAGTCTACTCACTGTGTAATTGCCTTGTTCATGTTTGTTCCTAACAGAGCCTGCATCATGTTAGCCTGACTGGTTCCAGTCTTTGTGTTAACCATAGAGGTTCCCTGTGGCTACATTTGTCTCATACTTGCTTTCCATGCTCTCTGTGTCCTTCTGGGGTATTGTGTCTGGTAGGTCTACGATGAATCCTCAAATGTATAGTATAGTTTAATCAGTTTACTTATCGTATTCTGTTCTGGGACATGTATTCAAATGGCCTAATCCAGCCCCCATCCCTTGTCTGGTTTTGCATGTATTCATTAGTGCCAAACAATGACAGTGTGGTATGGTTGTATGCATGGATTTGGTACTGTACCTCCAGCACAACAAACAAGGGTTGCTAATGTGTATGGAAGGAGAAAACATGTTTGTGCCCTGACGATCCAGACACATATTCACTTCTGCCCAACCTTTTGATGGGGCTTGCGTGGTGACGAGCTGTGAGATTAATCAGCAGAAAGGCACTGATGTTCCCTGTTGCAGTGGGAATTTTAGAGCCCACCTTGTGTACAAATGTTGTGATGAAACCTGCCTGTTTCTCATTACTGATCCATAATGTATTTGATCACACCAAGGTTGCTCTGTTGTCAGCCTTCTAAAGGTTCTGCTGTGCCATAGCTGGACCATCCCCAGGTGTGTCGTTAGTTGATCTTTGGCTTTTGGTCAAATGTGCTTTGAAGGATACTCTGTTAATTCAAGGGTTGGCTCCACAGACTCATGACTAGACCTGCACGTAACTGTGACAACATGGAGGCCAATACTTACACAGGGTATACCTGGCCACACACTTGAACTGGACACCTTTGTGCAATGAACCACTGGAAATATGTGAACACATGCAGCATGGTGTGCTGGTCCTCCGCAGCCACAGGAGAAACATAGGTCATTTACATGACTCAAACTGTGTTGTATAGAACAATTTGAGAATTGGATTTGAGACTCTGTGTCACAAACACTGTACCTATCTAGCATGTTCAAATGCCTGACTCATGGGTAGTATACACACAAGTGACTATGAAGTGGTATCCAACATTTCATTACATGTGAGGGGTAACATATCTTTACATAGCCATTATCAACCGTCCTCCATCTCTCCTGTGTATAGTTAGTCATGGGAAATGTTTTGTCCCTGAAGTCAAGGAAGTACACACAGCATAAGATGCAGCAGATATAACAAACACATATCATGACTGATGTACCTCAATGAATGGTATCTGATGGTTACATACATTTATAACATATTCTTACATGCACATTAATCCAAACTTTTCTCATGACGTTCCCACAGAGGCACAACAATAATTTGAACAGACAATTCACAGACATAAACACACAGGCCATGAGTCTATTTGTTTAGTAGTGTAGCCTTGCTGTCCTCTATTGATGCAACACCTGCTCAAACTAGAAAATACCTATTTTATTTCCAAAGTTTGTGTTGCTGTTGCGTCAGTTAAGAGAGCTAATCCTGCACAACAACATGAGTATTGTGGCCTGCAGTAGTGTGGTCTGCCACATGTGCCCAAACACTAGAACACACACTGAAGGTCATACCATCCTATCTCTGTATAGTTATAGGCTGCATGCATGTAAAAAAACTTGAAAAATCACCGAAAACACAATTTAAGACAGATTTTTCATGCAAACGCATCAAAAAAGAGGAATACGTGTCAAAATATAATGCATATGCGTTAAAAAATGATGCTCCCACACATTATACATCATTGAGTATTGTTGGGCTGTCTGTGGGTTAGTTAAGTTTCCTTTACCTACCTCCTTTCCCTGTTTTTCCCTCTTTACCCTTTTCTCTCCTAATTTTGTTGCGATGTTGGGAAGGCCACGTCTGGGGCGAATGGGTGAGGAGGAGCTAAGGGCATTTGTGTGGCTGGTGTGCCACTTCCTCCCCCTGATGTTGGAGGCTGGGGGCCAGGTGATACAGGAGTATCATATGGAGGCAAGAAGTCTCAGGTGGACAAAGGTGCTGTTCCACCTGCGGTGCATATTCAACAGCCAGCGCAATGACCACCAGCTGAAGCATCGCTGGGCTGACCTGGTGGCCCAAGAGCAGGACCTGCTAGACCACCTGGGTGTGGTGATTGGTGGCCCTGTTGGTAAGTATCAAATTGACTAATGTGTACAGTACAATGCTCTGGAGTAACTGTAACAAATTTTGTGACATGCTGCATGCAATGTTTGTGGAAAAGTGCAATGCAAGTTGAACAAACTGTGGCCCTGATTTATACAATTTTTGGAACGCATTACTATCATTTGTTGACACGAAAGGCGCACAAACTTACAAAACACAAATTTATCTTGTAAATTAGTGCCGCCTTTGCGTCAATAGATGATGGTAATGCAGCACAAACAAAATTATGCATCAGGGCCTGTGAGTGTACCAGGAATGGGATGTATTTCACATGCTAATACAAGGAACCAATGTAGTCCCCAGTTTTTTTTAACCATGTCTGAACAGCATTCATGGCCATACGTACGAAGCTCTTCCTAACCTTTGCTATTATCTTAGGCCGATATTTCTACTTTGTTTGTGCTGGTTTTGCGTTATTTCTGGATGAAAAAGTATAGCACACTTGCTACAATAAAATTTATTTTACTCATTTCCATAGCTGTAGCGTAAACAAATGAAGCAAATGCAACACACAAAAAAAAATGACACATCTGGCCCTAAGTTCATTGTTTCAGTGTGTTTACATCTGGACAGATAATCTTTCACATGGCCAAACCCAAATGTGCCAGGATGCTACCAGATTGCAGTAGCACAAAACAGGTTCATCTTGTGGCTTTTCGGAGTAGGTGCTGAAATCCTATCATTGAGTAGCAGGACCCAACAACATTTTTGGCTTGAGCGCAATTGCTGGTACTGAGCTAGTGCAGTTACTATCTGTGTCACTTTATAGCCAAACTATTTTGTAAAGTGAGGGTTTAGGGGGCTTAGTGTTAGGTTAGAGTAGGCTGTTAGTTTAGAGGGTTGGGTTGGAGGGTGTTATATTATTACATGTTTGTTTGTGTTGATGATGTTGGGGTTTATGTGTATTAAAAGAAATACAAAAAATATATATTTGTTTAGGATAAGTTAGTATGTGTTTAGGTTAGTATATGTTGTCCTACACGTCTCCCGTCAAATAAGGGGGGTGGAGGTTGATGTTTAGAGTGTTTAGTTACATGTGGTAAGTAAGTTTAGCTCTGGGTAGTTAGGGCCAGTTGTGGGTAATGTATAGTTAGGATAGGTTAGGTTAGTTTAGGTGTTTCCCATAGTTTAAGTTTCCTTTCATACTGATATAATAAAGTTGTATGTACTCCTTTACAGTATGTGTCATATGCTTGGGGATCAGGGCCTTTGCATGAGTGTACAGTGGCATTTTTGTATTTGCATTTGGGTTCCATCCTGCATCCAAATCCCATTCTTGACATGGTTATTCCCTCTTCCAAATGAGCTGTCACATTGGCAGCTACAACAAAGCTACTTCTCCATACATCTGCCATCCATTGCACCTACCTCTCAAGGTAACTATGGCTCCCAATGTGTTGTAAAGATTGGTGTGATTTTAAATCTGTCATCGTTTGAGTCCTGTGTTGTACTCTTGGGCACTGTGGAACGTCTGCCTGCAGGCTGTTGTTCATGTGAACCCTGATAAGCTGGGTGATGTCATAATCTTATGAAGTTCAGTATATATAACTCACACCTATGATTTCTTCCACTGTACTCCAGGTTACGTAATTGTCCACACACTCGTACAAATCCATTCCTGCTGTACAGTGTGTGTGTGTGTGTGATTAAAGTTTAGAGTCAGATGTCACATACATAATGATTGTCTTGAAACGAATGTGGGCCACATTGAGTTTCACCTTGTACATAGTTTGGAGCTGACATGTTCCGTTCTACACAGCATTATACTGTTTGTGATCTTTTAACTTCAGAAATAAGCCTAAGGAAGCACAGATGATAATAAATTCCAGACCCTTGTGCATTGTTATAAGTTCACATTCTTCCTACACTGTTGTATTGACATTCTGTGGCCATTGACATGTTACGTGCATCACAAATCTCCTACACAGTTGATGTGTCACATTACACAGAGACAAAGTGGTTGTGTAAGTGCTATTTATTTTAAAGTGCTGTAGTGCAAAATGTACATAGTCCAGGGTTGTAAGTCCATTAGTGTGACGCCTTCTATTCTGACGCAACACAAGTGCTATGGTGACAGACATTTCATTGGACATGCTGTGGTGAAGTGTCATTTAATGCAGAGGAACATGAATTGCCAATGAGGTAGTGAGAGAGAATTGCAGTGCATAGTGGTAAGGTAAACAGTGTGCTGGAGAACAGGGCATGTTACCCACTGTAGCAAGACTGGCATGTTAACAAGCACAGGAAATAGGAAATCAGTGCCCATGTGGCATGGACTGGTGCTACCGGATACTCCCACGGGTGAAGGTGATCTGTTCCACCGCTTCATCTTCTGATGTGTGTGTCATCTCCTCTGCCCTTGGTGGTGGTGGGTTTGAAGGGGCAACACGCACTTCAGTGTTTGAAGACGTCGACTTCCCAGCAGTAGTCCCAGCAGCTGCCAACTGTGGGGCTATTAAGGGCATCACTGCAGCAAGGAGGAGCTGCTAGTTCTTGAGTATAGCAGCTACATCGCTGTGGTAGGCAGCCAGGTCGGCCCTGAGGAGGTCATGATTGCAGTCATGCACACAGTGAAATGTCTGGGATGCCAGGTGTTGTGGCAACTCCCTAACTGCTGGGGTGAAAACCCTCACAAACTGTTGTAGTCCTTACAGTAGGGACTGTTGCACTTGCATGGCTGCTGAGTGTTCTGCAGATTACATCATGCACATGTGGATCCCCTCAAGGCTGGCTGCCATACTTTGCATCCCCACCCGCTCCCGCTGTACTCCCACTTCTGTCCTCTCAAAGGTGGTACCAGTGTCATCAGAGTCCTCAGCTGGGTTGGAGCTGGCAGGTCGTACTATTGGGGTGGTGGGTGGTTCCTCTGTGACGGCTGCTACATCTGTGCTCTTCCTTGCGACTGAAGGTGGGGTCTGGGGGGTTCCAAGGATATCTTGGAGGGATTGCTGGCTAATGGTTTTCAGCGGAAAACGCCGTGAACGACGACTCCATAACAACAAAGTTGTGGATAACGAAAGCGGAACAATGCTTTCCTTAACCAAGACTTCATTGTTTTGTGCCTTAACCATGCATGTGCTGAACAACGCACATGCGTGGTGAAGGCACAGAACAAGGGAGTCGGCTGAGAAGGACGATGTGATGAGTCAGGTAAGTGGGGCGGGGTGGGGGTTTGGGGTTTTATTTTTAGGGGCGGGGTGTGGGGGTTGGGGTATTTTTAGTTTTAGGGGCGGGGTAGGGGTTGGGGTTTTAGTTTTAGGGGTGGGGTGGGGGTCGGGTATTTTTAGTTTAGGGGCGGGGTGGGGGGTTGGGGTTTTAGTTTTAGGGGCACGGGTGGGGGGTCGGGATATTTTTAGTTTTACGGGCGGGGTGGGGGGTTGGGTTTTAGTTTTAGGGGAGGGGGCTTCGGGTGGTTTAGAGGCAGGGGAGGGGTATTTTTAGTTTTGGGGTGGGGTGGGGGGTTGGGGTTTTAGTTTTAGGGGTAGGGTGGGGGGTCAGAGTATTTTTAGTTTTGGGGTGGGGGTCGGGGGTTTTAGTTTTAGGGGCGGAGGTCGGGGTATTTTTTGTTTTAGGGACGGAGGTGGGGGTTGGGGTTTTAGCTTTAGGGGAGGGGGCGTCGGGCGGTTTAGGGTGGGGGAGGGGAGGCATGATTTTAGTTTTAGGAGCGAGGGTGGGGGTTTGGGGTATTATTAGTTTTAGGGCTGGGGGTCGGGCGGTTTAGGTTTGGGGGAGGGGTAATTTTAGTTTTAGGGGCGGGGAGGGGGTCAGGTATTTTTAGTATTTGGGGGTGGGGATTGGGGTGGTTTAGGTTTTAGAGGTGGGGGTTGGGGTGGTTTTAGGTTTTAGGGACAGGGTGAGGAGTTGCAGTAATTTTAGGGGTGGGGGTTGGGGTGATTTTAGGTTCTAGGGGTGGGTTGGGGGTCGGGTAATTTTAGGGGCAGGGTGGGTGGGTTGGGTTTTAGGTTTTAGGGGCGGGGTGGGGGGCTCGGGTAGTTTTAGGGGCGGGGGTTTTGGGGTGGTTTTAGGTTTTAGGGGTGGGGGTTGAGGTAGTTTAGGTTTTGGGGATGAGATGGGGTTGGGGTGGTTTTAGGTCTTAGGGGTGGGTTGGGGGTCAGGTCATTTTAGGGGCAGGGTGGGGTGTTGGGGGGTTTAGGTTTTAGGTGCGGGGTCGGGGACTGGGGGTAGTTTTAGGGGTGGGGTGGTTTTAGGTTTAAGGGGTGGGGGTTGGGGTACTTTATGTTTCAGGGATGGGGTGGGGGTTGGGGTTGTTTTAGGGGCAGGGTCGGGGTCGCAGTAATTTTAGGGGTGAGGTGGGGGATGGGGTAGTTTTAGGGGCAAGGGTGGGGGGTTGGCGTGGTTTTAGGGGAGGGGGTGGGGGGGGTAGCGGTAATTTTTAGGGTTGGGGTGGGGGGACAGAGGGGACGCATGCTGGAGCCATGCATGCCTATCACTAATGCCTTTACCAAGAATGCCTTTACAACGAAAAATCGTTGTTAAGGCACTCGTGGTAACGGCATTAGTGGTAACAACGCAGTCGTTGTTCCGACCTCGTTGTTCTGGCATGCGTTATTCCAGCATGCGTTGTTCCAACATACGTTGTCAGCTCGTCATCCATGTCATCAGGGGAGTCCAGGACAGGCATATCCACAGGAGAGCCATCGTCCTCTGCAATGAGATATTGTACAATTAGGTGGTCATTCTGACCTCGGCGGTAAAAGGCGCCTACCGCCGGTCAGAAATCCTCCATAATTCCGCCGCGGTCGCGGTAATACGCCACGGTCATTCTGACCCGCAGCAGCCAAACCTCCGAAAATCCGACAGCCACAACAGACCGCCAGACCAGCGGTCGGCGGAAAAGTGGAGGTGACCAAACCTCCACCGTCACGCCAACAGAAATACGCCCATGCCATTACGACCCACGAATCCACGCTGCGGTCTTTCAAACGCGGTTTTCCATTGGCGGTACACACCGCCGCGGTCAGAATACACACAAACGAACAAAACTCAGCCACATTGGACGATTTGAATTCCACACACCTGATACACATACACACACCACTCCCACACACACAATACAATATAAAACACACACCCACATCACCCACAAACCCCTTCGACCAAAATCCAAAAAGAAGCACTGAGAGACACAGCAGCGATCACAGAACACCATCACACAGAGGCACACTACACCATCACCCACACAATATCCACACACAAAACAACACACACCACCACACTCAACACACTTAACTACACATACTCCACCCCACACATCATACACACCACTCCATGGCACCCCAAAGACACCCCCGCTTCTCAGACGAAGAACTCAGGGTCATGGTGGAAGAAATCGTTCGGGTAGAGCCCCAGCTCTTCGGCACACAGGTCCAATACACCAGCATTGCCCGGAGGACGGAGCTATGGCAGAGGATTGTTGACAGGGTCAACGCTGTGGGACAGCACCCCAGAAATCGGGAAGACATCAGGAAGCGATGGAACGACCTACGGGGGAAGGTGCGTTCCATGGTATCCAGGCACAACATCGCCGTGCAGAAGACTGGCGGAGGACCCCCACCTCAACCCCCACAATTTACAACATGGGAGGAGGAAGTCTTGAACATCCTGCATCCTGACGGCCTCGCAGGAGTCGGCGGAGGAATGGATTCTGGTAAGTTGAAGCTTCAATACTGCTTCCCCCCCACCTGCATGCCAAATCATACCCCAACCCTCACCCCCATCCTCGAACCCCACCCTCACCCCCACCCCCATCCTCACCCCCACCCTCACCCCCACCACCATCCTCACCCCCACCCCCAGCACACCTATTCCCTGCCAATGTCTCACCATCACAACCCACACATCCCAAAACCTAGGCCTGCATGCGTCCACTAAGCATGGACACCCATCACCAAAGCATGCCCAATGCATATACACATCCCCCCCACAAGCCACCCTCACCAAAGCCCCCACACACGAATGCCAGCACTTGGGGACACAGGAACCCACAGATACACCCATATGGCACACATTGAAACTATAACCATACCTCTATACCCCTGCAGGACCCGACCGCCAACACACCGCCACGGAGGGCCCAGAATTCTCCACACCCCCCACCCAAGAGGCCGTCAGCGATGACAGCAGCTCTGTCGACCTGGACACTGATGACCAGCCCGGACCATCGGGGACCTCTGGACAGTCGGTTCCCCTCAGACAGCCACAGGCCACTACAGACCCAAACCCCTCTGGGAACACCAGCACAGCTCCCACCCAGCGGGCCCATGCCTCTGTCTCCAGGGCGCGTCAATCTGCGGTGTGTCTACCACTACAGGGCACCCAGGATAACCCACCACCCCAACAACAACAGGGACCTGGGGGCAGTGGTAGTGGGCACACCGGCCAGGGGGCAGAGGCCCAGGGAAACAGGGCAACTCGGAGGGCAGCTGTGCGACAGGGGGGGGACGGGCCCAGGGAACCCACTCTCCACGAGGCCCTCACCACCATCATGGGAGCATACAACCGCTCCCAGGAGACGATGGCGACGGTACTGGCCAGGTTCCAGGAGATCCAGGTACTGCAGGAGGAACACTATCGGGGGTACAGGGAGGACATCAGAGCCCTCACCTCCACCCTGGTTACCATGGTAGGGCTGCTGCAGGAACTCATCAACACCAGGACGGACACTCAACAACAACAAAGGGCCCCTGCCACTAGCCTGGACCAAGAACAGCCAACCACCTCCGCCGGCGCTAGTGGACAGGAGGCCCCCGCACAACAGCAGCCCACCAGACCCCCACCTCCTGCAGGAGAAGAACCACCCCGCAAGAGGGCCCTGAGATCTCGCAAGAAGACAGAGTAGGATGTCAAGACCCCCGCCAGCAAAGGATACCACCTGATGTCATCCCACTGTCCCACATTGTCACCCTGTCCATCCTTGAACTGCCCATGCTCCATCTCTCCACAGGCCTATGGACAATGCACCTGTGTGACTGTTACTCTGGACTCTGCCATGGACATTCCTTCACCATAGCCCCCACCCACTTGAAACCACCCATCCCATTTTGAGCACTGAAATAAACACCTATTTTGCACAAAACTATCTGGAGTCTGGCTGTGATTTCAAAATATTGTAATTGACATGACAGTGCAAATATGTCCTTGTACATAGTGAAGTCAACAAACAGCTGCCACAAAGCTGTAGTCCATGGGGAAACGAAGCACAGGACTCGTAGTGGGGACCCCAGATCTGAAATAGGGAGGGAAAAGCCACAACTCAGTCATCATACACTGGGGCAAATAGACAGGCAGCAGAGATGCAGGAGAGTATTTTACATTTACTAAATTACATCTTCCTCCTCTTCACTCTCCACAGGTTCCACAGCTGCCACAACACCACCGTCTCGACCATCCTCCTGCAGGAAAGGCACCTGGCGGCGCAAAGCCAGGTTGTGAAGCATGCAGCAGGCCACGATGATGTGACACACCTTCTTAGGTGAGTACATTAGGGATCCACCTGTCATATGCAGGCACCGAAACCTGGCCTTTAGGAGGCCGAAGGTGCGTTCGATCACCCTCCTAGTACGCCCATGGGCCTCATTGTACCGTTCCTCTGCCCTGGTCCGGGGATTCCTTACTGGGGTCAGTAGCCACGACAGGTTGGGGTACCCAGAGTCCCCCAATAGCCATACACGGTGTCTCTCTAGCTGTTCCATCACGTAAGGGATGCTGCTATTCCTTAGGATGTAGGCGTCATGCACTGACCCAGGGAATTTGGCATTTACATGCGAGATGTACTGGTCAGCCAAACACACCACCTGGATGTTCATGGAATGGTAACTTTTTCTGTTCCTGTACACCTGCTCCCTGTCTCTTGGGGGAACCAAAGCCACATGGGTCCCATCAATGGCACCAATGACGTTGGGAATATGTCCAAGGGCATAGAAATCACCCTTCACTGTAGCCAATTCGCCCACCTCAGGGAAAAGGATGTAGCTCCTCATGTATTTCATCAGGGCAGACAACACTCTGGATAACACCTTCGAAAACATGGGCTGAGACATCCCAGAAGCAATTCCCACTGTTGTCTGAAATGACCCACTTGCCAAGAAATGGAGTACTGACAGGACCTGCACCAGAGGGGGAATCCCTGTGGGTTGGCGGATGGGGGACATCAGGTCGGGCTCCAGCTGGGCACACAGTTCATGTATAGTGGCACGGTCAAGCCGGTAGGTCAGGATAATGTGGCGTGCTTCCATTGTCGACAGGTCCACCAGCGGCCTGTACACGGGAGGATTCATCCGTCTCCTCGCCAAACCCAGCGGACGGTGCCTAGGAAGGACAACATGGAGCACACAGTCAAGCAACCCACAGGTACGTACTCACAGCTTGCACAGTAAACGATTCTCTATGCAGTGAATGGCGTGTCTGAGTGGCTATGCAAGGCCTAGGCCTGTGTGACGCAGTTGAAATTGAGCCATGTGGACCCTCGAAATGGCGGCTGCCTGACCTGTGAAGTGTGACAATGGGATGTGAGGTCAATGCGCTGGCGTGGCACACCGCGGCGGTCGGCGGTCGAAGACCGCGGCGCGAAGCTGCATTGGTTAACATTGAAGCCTATGGGTTTCAGGAGCCAATGGCGAAGGGAGCCGGCGGTGGCGGTACGCACCGCCGCGGTACGCACCGCCGCGGGCGTGACCGCCATTTTCTATCTACTTATTCACTCGCGACTTGAACTTTCACAGGAGAGGACCTATACTGCAAGTGTTGCTGTGACCTCGGTCTGGAAGGGACAATGGCTGCTGCGCCTGGGGAAAGGGCCCCTGCCTTCACTGGAGAAGAGTTGGAGAAACTTGTGGATGGGGTCCTCCCCCAGTATGCGCTACTCTACGGTCCTCCAGACCAACAAGTGAGTTTAATTCAATATGGATTTGGGGCCACTGGCTGGCTTGGGGGCCTGGCGGGGGGCCTGGCGGGGATGGAGGGCATGTTGGGCCTGGCGGGGGGCCTGGCGGGGGGCCTGGCGGGGATGGGGGGCATGTTGGGCCTGGCGGGGGGGCCTGGCGGGGGGCCTGGCGGGGATGGGGGGCATGTTGGGCCTGGCGGGGGGCCTGGCGGGGATGGGGGGCATGTTGGGCCTGGCGGGGGGCCTGGCGGGGGGCCTGGCGGGGATGGGGGGCATGTTGGGCCTGGTGGGGGGGCCTGGCGGGGGGCCTGGCGGGGATGGGGGGCATGTTGGGCCTGGCGGGGGGCCTGGCGGGGGGCCTGGCGGGGATGGGGGGCATGGTGGGCCTGGCGGGGGGCCTGGCGGGGATGGGGGGCATGTTGGGCCTGGCGGGGGGCCTGGCGGGGGGCCTGGCGGGGATGGGGGGCGTTGGGCCACTGGCAACGAAAATGCAGACAAACTTGAACGTGGTATTTCTCCCTCCCTGTACGTGTCACATAGGTCCAGCCCATGAGAAGATCGGGATTTGGCGTGCCATCGCCAAGGAAGTCCGGACCCTGGGGGTCCACCATCGACGGGGCACCCACTGCCGCAAGAGGTGGGAGGACATCCGCCGCGGGACCAAGAAGACCGCCGAGTCTCTGCTGGGGATGGCCTCCCAACGTAGGCGGGGTGCCTGCCGTCAACTGACCCCCCTGATGTTCCGGATCCTGGCGGTGGCCTACCCTGATTTGGATGGGCGCGTGAGGGCAGCACAGCAGACACAAGGGGGTGAGTACAAGCATAATCTACTCTGTTGTCGCGCAGTGGAGGTGTCTGGGTGGGGGAGGAGGGCTGTGGGTCCCCCTAGGCCAGGGCGATATCTGTAGGCTGGGCACCCCCGTAAGCCCCTGTGTCCCCGGCCACCACCCTCAGTAGTGTGCCAGTACAGCCATCCCTGGGCAGTGTCATCCATGGGTGCAGTTGTCAACTCTAGGCGTGTAGGGCATGTTCCACGGAATGCGTAGCGGACCCCAAGTGCGCAACTTAGTGCAGGGGGCATCTGTGTCTGTCATGTCCGCTAACTGTACCGGTGATCCATGTACTCAAAATCTCTTTATTTCTCTCTCCCCCCCCCTTTTTGTTTGTCTTTCTGTGCTTGTGTGCATCAGCATCATCAGGCGGAGGAGAAGTGGCATCGGGGCAGGAGGGAGCTGCATCTCACATGGCCCAGGAGGGCCATGCCACAGAGTCTGACTGGACCAGTGAGACGGAGGGCGAGGGGAGCTCCACAACGGGGACGACTGGACCCTGCAGCGACACGGACACGTCCTCGGAAGGGAGCTCCCTTGCGGGGGTGGCACCATCCGTGCCCCCCGCCATTACAGGTACAGCCGCCACCCAGCGCACCATCTCCGCCCTCCCAGCAGCCCCTCAGCGTTCGCCCCGTGCCCGCTCTGCCAGGAAGCCGGGCATCTCCTTCGCCCCAGGCACCTCAGGCCCTGCCCCTGTTACCCCCGCTGCCCTCAGTGAGGAGGTCATTGACCTCCTCCGAACGCTCATTGTTGGGCAGACTACCCTTTTGAATGCCATCCAGGAGGTGGAGAGGGAGGTTCATCGCAGCAATGCGTACCTGGAGGGCATTCATTCGGGTCAGGCTGCCCATCAGCGATCGTTCCAGGCTCTGGCCTCAGCACTGACGGCAGCCATTGTCCCTGTCTCCTGCCTCCCTCTACTAACTCCCTCCTCCCAGTCTCCTGTTCCTCTGCCTGTCCCACCCACACCATCAGACCAGCCTGCACACACCTCAACACCCAAGAGCAGCTCATCCAAACATAAGCACCACAGATCACGCAGACATTCACACAAGCAACATTCCGATGCAGACATGCCAACAGTCACTACCACCTCTGTGACCCCCACCTCCTCGTCTCCCTCCTCCCTCCCTGTGACGTCTACACTCACACCTTCATTCACCTCACCATCAGCCAGTGTTTCCATCACCAGCACACCCTCCAGTACAGTCCGCACACGTGCAGTCACCACCCCACTGCCATTTACACGTCCCCTGTGTCCTCTCCCACTGTGTCTGTCACCCCCTCTTCCACACCACACAAACGCAGCCACCCACCCACCCAACAGCCATCCACCTCACGACAGCCTCCCGCTCCTGCACCTGCACCCAAAGACAGCAAACTTGTCTCGCCTACAACCACATCCTCTCCCTCCACTCCCATACCCACTGTACCTACCACTATCCATTGTCCCAAGAAAATCTATCTCTCTACTGCTACCTTCTTTCCTGACCCTGAGCCCCCCCCTCCTTCTCGTCGGGGTAAGAAGAGCACCTCAGCCACCACCAGCCCTGCAGCCCCCTTGACAAGGGTGCAGGGGTTTTGGAGCCCACCAGCCCGCAGGTCTGGATCTTCGCCCAGCAGCAAGGGGACAGCCAGCCCACCCCCTGGGAAGAGGAGCAGAAGGCGGAAGGGCCGCCGCAGGAGCCCGGGTTCTATATCCCCCCAGGACACTAGCCAGCCACCGTCAACAGCCACAGCTCCAAAGGGAGGAAAGGGCCACAGACTCCCGACTAAGGAGGGCAAGGGCAGCAAGGCGGAGAAGTCAGGCAGCAGGCCTGCTGCCGATGGAGGACCCGTCACATCTGCCCAGGAGGAGCCCGCAACCCCCATAGCCGCTGCCCAGGGAGGAACCGTCACAGCTGCCCAGGGAGAGCACACCACCCCCATAGCCGCTGCCCAGGGAGGACCCAGCCCAGCTGGCCAGGAGGGCCCCACCACCCACAGCCCAGGTGGGCATTGAAGGAGCACCATCCCCGCTGCCCAGGAGGGCACCACCAGGCAATGAGCAGTTGGCCATAGAATGGCCGCCGTCTCCAGCACCGCTCCGCTGGGGACCGCCGTCTCATGATCCGCTGAACTGGGCCCTTCAAGGCAAGAACCGCTGAACTGGGCCCTTCAAGGCAGGAACCGCTGAACTGGGCCCTTCAAGGCAAGAACCGCTGAACTGGGCCCTTCAAGGCAGGAACCGCTGAACTGGGCCCTTCAAGGCAAGAACCGCTGAACTGGGCCCTTCAAGGCAAGAACCGCTGAACTGGGCCCTTCAAGGCAGGAACCGCTGAACTGGGCCCTTCAAGGCAAGAACCGCTGAACTGGGCCCTTCAAGGCAAGAACCGCTGAACTGGGCCCTTCAAGGCAAGAACCGCTGAACTGGGCCCTTCAAGGCAAGAACCGCTGAACTGGGCCCCGCCGTCTCCAGCACCGCTCCGCTGGGGACCGCCGTCTCAAGATCCGCTGAACTGGGCCCTTCAAGGCAAGAACCGCTGAACTGGGCCCTTCAAGGCAAGAACCGCTGAACTGGGTCCTTCAAGGCAAGAACCGCTGAACTGGGCCCCGCCGTCTCCAGCACCGCTCCGCTGGGGACCGCCGTCTCAAGATCCGCTGAACTGGGCCCTTCAAGGCAAGAACCGCTGAACTGGGCCCTTCAAGGCAAGAACCGCTGAACTGGGCCCCGCCGTCTCCAGCACAGCTCCGCTGGGGACCGCCGTCTCAAGATCCGCTGAACTGGGCCCTTCAAGGCAAGAACCGCTGAACTGGGCCCGCTGTCTCCAGCACCGCTCCGCTGGGGACCGCCGTCTCAAGAACCGCTGAACTGGGCCCTTCCAGGCAAGAACCGCTGGCCCTTTGGCAGACGTGGCAGGGCAGGATCCGTCTCGGGCAGGGCTGCAGGATGTCCTCTGGCCAACATGCCTCCTCCAGTGGCAGTGGAGTCTGTTATGGACTGTTTGGACTGTGGCTTTGCATTCCCCAGGATGGCCCAGTGGGCAGGCCACCCACTGTATGGACTGTATGGACTGTGGCTTTGCACTCCCCAGGATGGCCCAGTGGGCAGGCCACCCACAGTATGGACTGTATGGACTGTGGCTTTGCATTCCCCAGGATGGGCCAGTGGGCAGGCCACCCACTGTATGGACTGTATGGACTGTGGCTTTGCACTCCCCAGGATGGCCCAGTGGGCAGGCCACCCACTGTATGGACTGTATGGACTGTGGCTTTGCACTCCCCAGGATGGGCCAGTGGTCATGGAGTCCCCTCGTGGATCTGGCGTCGTGTACTCAAGTGGCTGAGGTGCCCCCCCTTCCCTTCCCCCTGAGGTGCCTGTCCTTTTTTCTTTCTGATGCCCCTGCAGTGTTCTCTCCGTGGAGTTCTTGTCGTGGGACTGGGCCTTGCCCCTTTGCTCAGGACCCCTGTGGTCCACGGACAGTGGTTGGACTACATATAGTAGATGTATATATTTTGTACATAGTTTATTTATTTATTTGGATTACTGCTGTCCATTTTTCAATATATCTGCCCGTTTAAGATCTCTTCTTTTGGTCTTTGCATTATTTCGGAGGGGGGGGTTTGTGGGTTGTGACAGTGATCTGTGGGAATGCATTGATGTGTGTGTTGTAGTGGGGGTGGGTGGGTGGGTGTGTGCCGGTAATCTTTTCCCTCCCCTGTGTCGTAGGTGCAGTACTCACTGATGTCTTCCGCGCCGCCGGGCGTGCTCCTGGTACAGGAGTAGGTATAGGAGTGCGGGGATGACCTGTAACTCGGGTTCCATACTGCCGGAATCTCGCGTGGAGTATGTGGAGGTGAGCGTTTTCCCGTTCGTAGTCTGTTTCCGCCGTGTTTTTATCGGCGGTGCTCCCGCCCCGGAAAAGGTGGCGGATTGGTGGGTCGTGATAGGGTGGGCGGTACATTGTCTGCCGCCTGGCTGTTGGCGGTGACCGCCGCGATGTTTGTTTGTTCCGCCGTGGCGGTCGGAGTGTTAATGCGGCGGGCTGTGTTGGCGGTTCCCGCCAGGGTCAGAATTGCATATTTTGGACCGCCGGCCTGTTGGCGGGTTGGCGGGTTGGCCGCCGCTTTATCACCGACCGCCAGGGTCAGAATGACCCTTAGTGTGTCTGTGTTGTGGCAGTTGTAATGTGACGTCACTGACTTTCTATTAGTGAGACATTGTAATCTTGGTTCCTGTTCATTGTTCCTGTCATTAATATTAGCATTCTCACAGGTCTATGCCCCACCTGCATGTCACATGTAGTGTGGGCAGTTTGTGGAATTGTCTGCGTCACATCCTCTAGATGTAGGTTCTATCCAAATTGTGTGTTGCCACCTTCTTGTCCTACTCAACTCTCCCCCTACTTCCATTAGCATGGTGAAGCCTTGCAATGGCTGTGGGTGTTCTGATGCCACTTGCACCACACTTAACAATATCGGACTGACCCAGTCTCTGATATTTCACATACACCTATACGTTGCTGAGTCCAAGCACATACTATGTATAGCATTGGCATGGCACTATACAGGTGTCAGCATTGGTAGTGTGTCATGTTGATGTTTGCCAATGTGTGCTACATTGCATTCCACTGATGGGCCTGGCAGTGTTCCATTTTCTCTTATGACTGTGCAGGTGTGTTTTACTAGCTAGACAAATATGTCACCCCCCAGATGTTGCAAGGTGGCATTGCAGCTATTGTAACACAGACACGAGGTGGACCCTGGAATGGGCACCAGGGGTATGACATTACTGCTGTGTACTTCATAATGTAAGTAACAATACATAATGTTTATTACACCTATAGACATGAGCATTTGACAGGATTTACACTTTGTTAGGAATTAAAGGGGATTGATAATGTTGTCATCCTCTATTTTGGGTGTGTTTGATCAGTTGGCACCTAACGGCCATTTGCTACTTGACCAGCACACACAGCACAGGTGGTAGTGGCAACTGTTGGCAATGGTACATGCCCCTTGCAGATATGGCCCAACACTGGAAATTGATTCCTAGTTCATGTTGTGACAATACCAGTTTTATGTTCTACCTTAGCCTCCTGGACTGGCTTTGCCTTTCCAACAGCGTTGGCATGGCAGAGTACCCTCATGCAAAGGTTGTTGGTGTAGTGTTGTGTGGGGCCACTGGTTTCCCCTGCACAGCCCATGCACCCATCCCGTGCACCTTTGCCCTTTCCACTGCCTGATTTCCATGGCTGACATACACTGTGTAGTAGTTATGTACCTCCCCCTGCTTGCAGTTAACATTTAGGAATTTTTGTCCCCCATGCAACTTACCCTGCATCTTTGTTGTTTCCTGATAGTCTGCGCTGTCCTGTCCTTGAATTCCTGTGACGATCTTCTCTGGGGTGACAGCTGCCACCTTCTCCTCCATTTGGTCCAAGGACTCCTGTGGTGCTGGACTCCTACCTCCAGTCTGCAGTGCTGCCTTCCTGTTCTTTGCCACTTTTTCCTGAGTCCTGCGCTTGCAGTCATGCCAGAGTTTCTTGCACTCCATGACTGTTCTCTGTACCTCTGCCACACTGTTGAGCTTGTCAACAATTTGTTGCCAAATTGCCTCTCTCCTCCCAATTGCCAATTTTGAGGTGATAAAAGGTTGATGCTGGTGTTCCGTCACCTCTCTGACCAGTATTTCCTGCTCCTCTGCACTGAAATGACACTTCCTTTTCTTCTTCTCCCTCTCCTGGGTCTTCTCTGGGTGCTCCTGGCTGGTTCCTGGTCGATTCTGGTCTCCCTGTGGTCTCTTCTAGCTTCTGGGATCCATTGTGGGGCTCCTTAGCACTGTTTGCTGCGTTTGCGCTGCTTTTTGACGCTATTGCGGGGAAAAACTGGGCGTATCTGGTTTGCGACATCGTAAAGCGGATTAGAGTAATTTTCTCCGCATTAATGACATTTTGATTTATGACGTGCGCCACGGTGCGTCAAAGTATAAATTTGACAACCATGTGGCGCAAAGAAATGGCATTAGCCGATGTTAACGTTTTTGCCGCAAAACTGCGTTGGCGCAGTTTTGCGTCAAAAAGTATAAATATGGACCTAAATGTCCCCCTTCATGCACACTGCCTGAGGGGATCTCATGCCCCTTCCTCAGCAGGGGGTCAGGACTGCATCATGTTCATAACCCTGTTGGAAAGAGATTCATTCTTATCATGCTTTTTATTGGTGTCATAACCCAATCTCTACGCCCACCAGTCCTGCACCATGCCCGATTGGTATGAAGTACATAATGAGACTGAGCTTCAAAGTTTCTTTATTGGAACTAAACGCCAACGCAAAAGAACAAAAAATCTAACAGAATGTATACTATTGAAATTCAATATAATGCATAATCTAAAATTTTACAAACATTATAAAAGTATACATGAATACAATTGATAATGTTTAATGGCAGGTGGCGGGCCCTATAAAAGGATACTAAGGTCTACTAATCACATTCAACAATACACAAATAATAATACTAAACCAAACATGACCCACACCATCAAACGTAGCTTTAATTCCAACAACCCAATTCTATTTTCGTTCCTGCCTCGTTTAAATAAAGTACAAAATAAATAATATCCGGCTTGTCAACTACACATAATTTTTTTTAATGGTTTCTGTTACTGTTCTCATCTAATTACTCATAGTTTAACCCCTTCGCTGCCAGGGCTTTTCCCCCTCCTGTGCCAGGCCTTTTTTTGCCTATTTGGGGCAGTTCGCGCTTAGGCCCTCATAACTTTTTGTCCAAATAAGCTAACCAAGCCAAATTTACGTCCTTTTTTTCCAACATCCTAGGGATTCTAGAGGTACCCAGACTTTGTGGGTTCCCCTGAAGGAGGCCAAGAAATTTGCCAAAATACAGGGAACATTTCGTTTTTTTCAAAAAAATTGGAAAAAGTGGCTGCAGAAGAAGGCTTGTGGTTTTTCCCCTGAAAATGGCATCAACAAAGGGTTTGCGGTGCTAAACTCAGCAGCTTCCCAGCTTTCAGGAACAGGCAGACTTGAATCAGAAAACCCAATTTTCCAACACAATTGTGCCATTTTACTGGGACATACCCCATTTTTGCAATTTTTTGTGCTTTCAGCCTCCTTCCAGTCAGTGACAGAAATGGGCATGAAACCAATGCTGGATCCCACAAACCTAAACATTTCTGAAAAGTAGACAAAATTCTGAATTCAGCAAGGGGTCATTTGTGTAAATCCTAAAAGGGTTTCCTACAGAAAATAACAACTGAAAAAGAAAAATATTGAAATTGAGGTGAAAAAAACATAAATGTTTCTCTACGTTTTACTCGGTAACTTTTTCCTGCAATGTCAGATTATTGAAAGCAATATACTGTTACGTCTGCTGGACTCCTCTGGTTGCGGGGATATATAGGGCTTGTAGGTTCATCAAGAACCCGAGGAACCCAGAGCCAATAAATGAGCTGCACCCTGCAGTGCGTTTTCATTCTATACCGGGTACACAGCAATTCATTTGCTGAAATATAAAGAGTAAAAAATTGCTATCAAGAAAAGCTTTGTATTTCCAAAAAGGGTACAAGATAAGGTATTGAGGAGCAGTGGTTATTTGCACATCTCTGAATTCCGGGGTGACCATACTAGCATGTGAATTACAGGGCATTTCTCAAATAGATGTCTTTTTTACACACTCTCCTATATTTGGAAGGAAATAATGTGGAGAAAGACAAGGGGCAATAACACTTGTTTTGCTAATCTATGTTCCCCCAAGTCTCCCGATAAAAATGATACCTCACTTGTGTGGGTAGGCCTAGCGTCCGCGACAGGATACACCCCAAAGCGCAACGTGGACACATCCAATTTTTTAAAAGAAAACAGAGGTGTTTTTTGCGAAGTGCCTACCTGTAGATTTTGGCCTCTAGCTCAGCCGGCACCTAGGGAAACCTACCAAACCTGTGCATTTCTGACAACTAGAGACCTAGGGGAATCCAAGGAGGGGTGACTTGCGGGGCTCGGACCAGGTTCTGTTACCCAGAATCCTTTGCAAACCTCAAAAATTGGCCAAAAAACACATGTTCCTCACATTTCTGTGGCAGAAAGTTCTGGAATCTGAGAGGAGCCACAAATTTCCTTCCACCCAGCGTTCCCCCAAGTCTCCCGATAAAAATGATACCTCACTTGTGTGGGTAGGCCTAGCGCCCGCGACAGGAAACGCTCCAAAGCGCAACGTGGACACATCCAAATTTTTGGAAGAAAACAGGAGGTGTTTTTTGCGAAGTGTCTACCTGTAGATTTTGGCCTCTAGCTCAGCCGGCACCTAGGGAAACCTACCAAACCTGTGCATTTCTGAAAACTAGAGACCTAGGGGAATCCAAGGAGGGGTGACTTGTGGGGCTCGGACCAGGTTCTGTTACCCAGAATCCTTTGCAAACCTCAAAATTTGGCTAAAAAAACACATGTTCCTCACATTTCTGTGGCAGAAAGTTCTGGAATCTGAGAGGAGCCACAAATTTCCTTCCACCCAGCGTTCCCCCAAGTCTCCCGATAAAAATGATACCTCACTTGTGTGGGTAGGCCTAGCGCCCGCGACAGGAAACGCCCCAAAGCGCAACGTGGACACATCCAAATTTTTGAAAGAAAACAGTGCCTACCTGTGGATTTTGGCCTGTAGCTCAGCCGGCACCTAGGGAAACCTACCAACCCTGTGCATTTTTGAAAACTAGAGACCTAGGGGAATCCAAGATGGGGTGACTTGTGGGGCTCGGACTAGGTTCTGTTACCCAGAATCCTTTGCAAACCTCAAAATTTGGCAAAAAAAACACATGTTCCTCACATTTCTGTGGCAGAAAGTTCTGGAATCTGAGAGGAGCCACAAATGTCCTTCCACTCAGCGTTCCCCTAAGTCTCTCGATAAAAATGGTACCTCACTTCTGTGGGTAGGCCTAGCGCCCACGAAAGGAAATGGCCCAAAACACAACGTGGACACAACATATTTTTTCACAGAAAACAGAGGTGTTTTTTGCAAAGTGCCTACCTGTGGAGTTTGGCCTCTAGCTCAGCCGGCCCCGGGAGGGGGGGGCAGAAATGCCCTAAAATAAATTTGACCCCCCCACCCCCCCCAAATCCCCCCTGCCCGGGAACGACCCTTGCCTACGGGGTCGCTCCCCCTGTGTGACATTGGCGCCAAAAAACAAATCCCCGGTGCCTAGTGGTTTCTGCCCCCTTGGGGCAGATTGACCTAAAATCGGCCAATCTGCCCCCAAGGGGGGCAGAAATGGCCTAAATACAATTTGCCCCCCAGGGCAGCGACCCTTGCCTGATGGATACTTTTCCTTCCCTTTGAAGCCCCTCCGGGCCTCCCCCAGTGATTGAAAGAGAAATGCTTTTGCATTTCTCTTTCAATCGCGCTGGAAGCAGAGCCTCCAGCGCGATGGGGGAGGCCCCTGTGACAAATCAGCGCGCAACGTCACAGGAGGGGGTGGGGGGGTGGGGGTTGAAGTGGAAGGTGGTCCCCTTCCATCCCCGCCTTGGGGGGGAGGGGGGTGCACGGGGGGGCGCGCTAGCGCTTCCCCAAGTTCCCCTGTGCCTTGGATGAGATGATCTCGTCCAAGGCACAGGGGAACTGTAGCCTTGGACTAGATCATCTCGTCCAAGGCACAGAAGCGGTTAAAAAATGCCTTCTTAAGTCAATGACTTGGGGGAAAGTACAAATAATGTGAATCTATGTTTGCCTGCTGAAATTTCAAAGTCACCAAATGCCATTGCCCACCTTAATAAAATTTCATGATTTCATAAACTCTTTACAAGTAAATTTTTTGAGGCATAGGCAATATATTAACCATGCTTTCTCAGTTGATTTTGCTCTCTTGAAACCAACTAAGAAAGCACATTTAATACACTGCCTAAATCCTCAAAAGAGCTACTGCAGATACCCTACAAAGCTGTTTATTGGTGGATATTTGTAAAGAATGGTTCCTGGGAATATATAATCACAAATACAGATTAACAATTTGCACATTCCCCAATAAAATCATTAAATAAAATAATATGTTGGGAATTTTACAACAGTGAATAGGGAATGTGACTTAAGATGTAGATGTAGAGTTTATGAAACCATTAAATTTTAATAAGGTGGGCAATGGCTATTGGTTTCAGATAGATAGATAGATAGAAAGATAGAGAACATGTCATGATTGATATAATATGTGAGGCCATAAGCAGTGCATGGCATATTTACTTTAGGGCATGTACAGAAAGATGTCCATCACCATGTGTGGTGTGAGGTTGGGGACCTACTCCTTGACTGTCGCCAGGTCCTGCATTCGACACCCCCAGCCTCCTGTCTCCCATAGTGCAAAGCCTTTTGGCATGCATGGAATGGGGATCAGGAGGGGGCCTGGCTGTGCGACCAACCTCTCTAACCTCCCATTGGGAAACACCCCCCAAGGGCACGCATGACTATGTGATGTAACAGTTGTCATTTTAAGTAACGAAGACCTACTGACTTTGTCAAAGGGTCAGAACATCATAATATAAAAAGTGGGCCTATTGGGGACATATATTGAGCAGACCCTCTGTCTTTGTAAAAAATTCACCAATAATTGTAATCAAATATATAATTTATACATCCACAGATAGCAGTGTTCAATAAAAGTGATTGTAATAAAATATATTTGGCAAAACAATAGTAAAATCTATCCATTGAGTCAATTTTGACATGTTTCAGGCCACAACTTGCAACCATGGAAACAACCAGAAAGGTTCCCTGCACTGTGGCTGAAGAGCACACAGCTCCAGCTCAGAGTGCTCAGAGTGGATTCAATGACCCAGAAGTCTTGCTGTGTTTTTGTTTAACATTGTAACATTGCAGGTGTCATTGGCCCTTCTAGAGGCAAAAACAGAGAAACAATAAAATTCTAATGTGTCCTGGAGCATCATGGGGCACTCCTTGTCCTGTTGTTTTGTAGGTGACTTGGATGGGAACTGGGGCAACCACGTATAGTGAATAAGGTCCCAGAGGATGGGGACACTGGGGCCTCTAAGACTCAGGGAGGGGAGCCATTAACTCCCTCCCCTAAAATTACTCTATGGCCCTGGAGGATGGGCTCAGGGGAGGGGGGTGCATACTCCTCTCCTTTAATGTAAATGTGTTTGGCCCCAAGGGATGGGGTCTCTGGGGCTTCTACAGGCTCAGGACAGGGGAGCACATGCTCCTCCCTAATATTTGTTTTGGTACATGGGTAGTTTGGGGAGGGGGTTCTTCACACTGACTCCCTTATTTTATAAATAGGAACCCTGGGGATGGGTTGCTGGGGTTTATAGAGGCTCAGGAAGGGGAGCGCATCTCCCTCCCTTTTTTAAAAACAAAAGGCGCTGAGGATTTTGGCCCTGGGGCCAACAGTAGCTTGGGGAGGGGCTGTACACCACTCTTCCCCTAATTAAATTAAATTCCCCCAGTATTTGGGTCACTGGCTGTTAAGGAGGGGGCTGTGTTCCCCAGAATGGGGTTGGCTGACAACGGGGGTGGATGGTTGATGGTGTAGCTGCAATCCAAGCTCAACACCCAACCCCACGCAACACACAGCCACAGGGTTGGCTTTATGTATGGTAATGAAATATTGCTTCACATTCAAAACAACATAGAAATTCAGTGAAAAATCAACGGTTAAAGTGGAGTTATAGTTAGGTGAAAATTTCAGCGCCAACTTAATGTTTTAAACTAAAAAAAGAACACTGAAATTCACTAGTTATAGTTATCTTTAATAACTACAACTCGTTCCCTATGATAGCTATATATCGCGCCCTAATCATGTCATATGTGAGGAAATTAGCAGTGTATAGTTAATGGAGTGCAGCCTCCGATTTGAATACATATGTATGGAGGTGGATGAGTTATGATAATTTGAAAGTGCTGCGTAAATTATAAATTTAAGGTATACAACTGCATTTCAATATCATGCATACTCTAAAATATTACAAACATCAAACAATTATACATGGATAACATTGATAATTTTAAATGGTAGATGGTGGGCCCTATAAAAGGATACTTAAGTCTACAAATCATCTTCAACAATACAACACTTATATTACTACACCAAACATCAAGATGTATGAATTGAAGATATAACTATAACTTTAGAATTTGTAATGTTTGTATATTTTAAGTGTGGTTTGTATAGAAAGAATAAGTAAAGTTTTCCTCACAATTACCATGGTTTAACTTTTGTTTTTTCTTTGGATTTCATTTTTTTTCATTTTTAATAAAATCAGTTCCAAATCATAGAGTTTACTATCATCGAGTGAATTGTATTTAAGTATGGTGTGTTACATTAAAGTTGATGAAAATGGAGTGGTGTGGCATACATTGGAGTAAATTGTTATATAGTGCAGAGGCGTGTTATTATAGTGGCATGGAGTTCACACAAGTGGATAGGCATAGTGTAGAGTTGAGTAAAGTGTTGTAAATTGGAGTGGCATCTTGTAAAGTACAGTGGAGTGGTGTGTTATAGAGTGTTGGAAAGTGTTGTAGAGTGTTCTACATTGGAGTGTAGGGGCATAAAGTGGAGTAGAGATAGAGTATAGTGTTATATAGTGGTGCACAGTCTAGTAGAATCAGAATGGTGTAAACATGTTATAAAGTACTATGGAGTAAATAGAGTGATGTACACTGGTATTGACAGGAGAACATTATTATATAGTGTAGTGCTATACAGTGGAGTATAGTGTGGTACAATGGAGGGGGATAGGATGTTGTTGAGTGGAGTATGATGTTTCTGAGTGGAGTACAGTGAAGTGGTGTGAAGTGGAGTGGAGTGTGGAAGACTGGAGTGTAGTAGAATGGAGTAGCATACATTGGAATGGCATAGATTGGAGTGACATACACTGCAATAGTGGAGTGGTGCATAGTAAAGTGGGAGAGCACAGAGAGAAGTGGGGTAGAGTAAAGTACAGTGGAATAGCATAGAGTACAGTGTCATGGAATGTGTACAGTGAAGTGGCATGACTGCAGGAGCATAGAGTGGCATGTCATACAGTGGAACAGTGTAAAGTGGAGTGCTGTGGAGTGGAGTGCATTAGAGTAGTATACAGTGAAGTGAGGCACAGAATACTGGCATAGAGTAGAGTGGAAGAGCATAAAGTGAATTCATGTATAAGGGAGTGGCTTAGAATGGAGTGGCACAAAGTGGAGTGGTGTGGAGAGAAGTGTATAGGGAAATAGTGTACAGTGAAGTGGCATACAGAGGAGTGGTATAGAGTGGGGTGACATACAGTGGAATATCGTACAGTAGACTACCATACACTAAACTATATTACAGTGGCAAAGAGTAATGGGGAGTGGCATACGGTGGAGTGGCATTCACTGGAGGGGCATAGACTGCTGTGGCTTAATTTGGAATAGAGTACAGTGGAGTGGCATAGAATGTCGTGGTTTATAATGCAATGGTGCAGAGTGAAGTGGTGTTCAGTAGAGTAGCATACAGTGTAATAGCATTTGATAGTGTGGTGTACAGTGGAGTCAAGTAGAGTGGATGGCATTGAGTCATAGCGTAGAGTTTTAGCCACATAGTGTAGCTGTGTACAGTAGAATAGTGTATAGTAACATAGAGTGGAGAAGGGTACAGTGAAGTGGCACAGAGAGCAGTGGCGTAGAGTGGATTGGCTCAGTGTGGAACAGTATACAGTGGAATGTTGTAACGTGTAGTTGCGTACAGTATAATAGTGTACAGTGGAGTGGTGTACAGAGGGGTGGTGAAAACTGGAGTGGAAAGCCGAAAAGAGTGTGATAGAGTGGAATAGCATACAATGGAGTCCCTTAAAGTGGAGTGGTGTACAAAGGAGTAGCCTATTGTAGAGTGAAATACATTGGACTGGCATTGAGTGGTGTGCCTTAGAGTGGGATAGCATATAGTGGAATGTCGTACACTTGAGTTTTGTACAGTGGAATAGCATACAGTGGGATGGTGTCCAGTGCAGTGCAATAGAGTGGAGTAGGGAATACTGGTGTACAGTGAATAGCGTACTGCAGAGTGGTGTAAAATGAAATAATGTTGAGTTTACTGGTGTACAGTGTAGTGACATAGAATGGAGTGACATAAAGTGGAATACCGTAAAGTGGAGCGGCGTCAAGTGGAGTGTATACAGTGAAATAGCATACAGTGTAGTAGCGCAGAGTGTATTGGCATAGAATGGACTAGAGTAGAGTGGAGTGGCATAGAATGGAGTAGTGTATAGTGTAATAGTGTACTGTGGATTGTGTAGAATGGAGTGGTATATAGTGGAGTGATGTATAGTGGAGTGGTGTACAGTGGAATAGCGTTCAGTGCACTGGTGTATACTGAAGTGGTGTACAGTGGAGTGGCAGATAGTACTATAGAATAGAGCGTGGTTGCATGCAGTGGATTATCTTAGTGTTGAGGGGCGTACATTGAAGTGTCATAGAATGGAGTGGTGTAGAGTGTAACAATGTACAGTGGGGTTGTGTAGAGTGAAGTGGCATACAGTGGATTAGCAGGGAGTGGAGTGATATATAGAGGAGTGACATAGAGTGTGATAGTGTAGAATGGAGTGGCATAGAGTGAAGTGGCATGGAGTAAAAGTGTTCGAATGTGTGTAGATGTAATGTAGCAGGAATATACATTATGAGGTGTAAATGTTGATTTTTAGTAGTATGCGTAAAAAAGTGTAAGTAGCGTTAAAATTATCATTTTTAAAATACCTCATTACAACCCTAAGGTAAATGCCACCTTTCGCCGTGCTGATGGCTGCCAACATCCTGTGACCGCGGCGGTATTCCGCTATGGGTATTATGACCCACACTGAGAAATCCACCACAATACAGACACCAGAAGCAGTGGCGTTTTACCATCTTCCAGCTGATGTGCACCCCCCATTCACCCTCCACCTTAGGTGCCTGTATGTTTTTGACCTGAAGCCCCTGCAGTGTTCTCTCTGTATTGAGGCAGGAGTCAAGTGTGGGCTTGGCCTATGAGTTTTGGCCCAGTGGCCCACGGACATTTTGAGTGGACAATGTACCGCTTTATGTACATATTGTATATTTTTGTAAATACTGTTTTTAATTTTTTTTACGTATATCTGACTATTTCTAAAATATCACTGATTTGACTCTATTCATTTTGTCCTTGCATTCTTCCAGGGGGTTACGGGGTGCAAATGTAATGTTGATGCATGTGTTTGTGTGTGTGGTGTTGTGGGTGAGGGTGGGGGTGGCGGTGTTACGTGTTGCGTGTGTGTGTCACTCTCTTTTTCCTCCCCCCCTGTGTACTAGGTGCAGTAATCACCATGGTCTTCACCGCCGCCGTTGGTACTCCTGGTAGATGAGGAGGTAGACCAGTATGGGAAGGACCTGTAGCTCGGGCTCCATGGCATCCTGGTTCTTCATTGAGTGTCGAGAGGTGAGTGGTTTCCCTTCCAAGTACTGTTTCTGCAGTGCTTTCGATGGCATTCGTACCACCCCAGAAAAGCTGCCGGATGGGCGAGTTGTGATGGGGTGGGCGGTACATTGACTTCCGCCTGTCTATTGGCAGTTACCGCTGCAGTGTTCGTTGCTACCGCCATGGCGGTTGGAGTGTTAAAGTGGCTGTATGTGTTGGCGGTTTCCGCCGTGTCCGTGATCCCGTGTTTTTACCGCCGGCCTGTTGGCGGTATTACCGCCACTTTAACACCGACCGCCAGGGTTGTAATGAGGGCCTTAGTTCTATATTGTGCTCTGGTATACCACAATAGGTTCACAGTACATGTGGATGAGAAGGCAGTATTTAATTGGCTAAAGGCTGTGTTTACCTAAAGTAAAGGCAGCTATGTAGTCTTTAGCATATTTTGCCTGTGTTCTGCTTTTTGTTGTGTTCTGGGTTAGGGTCTTAGATATAGGTAAGTTGTAGGTTTTATTGTTGTTCCTTTCCTATTACCACTTCAACTTTATTAAGGTGGTAATAGGTAGGGAAATGTATTTATTGTCTATATAATTCTATAGCAGTTTAGGGAGAAATACACATTTTTCAGAATTTGTTTTAAATTGTGCTGTAGTTTGTAGGTATTCCTGACTATGGGCCCGATTCACAAAGATAAACATAGAACAAAAGTCTAAGTTTAGACCTGAAGTCTAAGTTAAGAACTAAAGTCTAACTTAGACCAAAAGTCTAACTTTAGTACTAGTAAAGTTAGACTTTAGGGCTTACCTTAGACTTCACATCTCAGCTTAGACTTTCAGTCTAAGTTTAAATTTGTGAATCAGGCCCTCCATTTGTAAAAGAAGGTTCAGTACAGTTTATTTTCAATTTTTTGACATATTAATTTATCTGTGATTTATTTCAGGTGCTGTGTTAAGATATGTACATCTATTTCGTTTATTTTATAGTGCCTTTCATAGCAATGCAGGGTGTCGGAGCAACTTACATCACACACACATATAGAGACAAGGACTCATATGTGTATAAATCAGTGTATAGAAAATGTTACATATGAATAAAGGAGGACTAGCAGGTGCAGGAGTCACGTTTCATGCATACTGCTAGGCATTTTGTGAAAGTGGTTGGTCAGGAGAAGCAAAAAGTCAGGATCTTAAATGTACCACAGTGGTTAGAGTTGGCTTTACTAATAGGAATTTATTTCTACCCAAGTAAACCCTTTTTAGCAATATTAGGAAAATTTAATTCTTTGACAAAAACATAACATTCTAGCCTGTATGATGCAGTTTGCATGCAGCTTTTTGATGTCAGTTCATAGCTCACTGTGCTATATTAAGATTGTAACTTATGAACTGCAGGTAACAAAAGAATATTTGTGACCCACTGAGCTCTGAACTTAAAATACAGTTCTGTGATCTACATGGTACACACTCTTAGCAACAGGTGTGTTAAACATGTGCGTTACTTTATAGTCAAAGCTGCCACTAGGTGAAACTTCAATCTCTCTCTAGCACGAACATTAATCTCCACAGACAGCTTAAAAGGTTCATTGTTACCTGAAAACTGCAGGATATACAGGGAACTCTGCAATGGGTGCTTTTAAACTCATAACAAATTTCAAAACACAGTTCCCAGGGAGGCTGGAATGGCGGGGAGCTTACATTGCAGCACTGCAGCAGAGCTGTCCCACAGGAACAAAACCAGCCCCCAAAAGAAAAAAAACCCTTTTCAGCCTCCTGGGGAAGAGCACAATGCCTGGTACAGCCTCTCCGACCTTGCTTACCTACACCATAGGTATACTGTCAACGCACACAGGCATAACGTGACATCTTGGGTGCAGAGATAATTGTGGGCTAAAAATTGAAACATGGATCAAAAAGTAAGACTGTCTAATTTTGCAACACTTCTAGTATAATTTTCAGTCCTCGTGCACTTTGTGAAATATTGTTGGAAAGTGGTAATTCACAAAATCCCAAAGAGCCAAAGGATATGTCTAATAGGTTCTAGGTCTAAACTGGACAACCCTAGCAATCATTTAAGCCCTAAAGCATACTATTAGTAAATCTTTTTAGAATGTGTTTCATGTTATTATTTTTTTATTGCTGTATTTTCTAATACATTGTGATCCGTTTTCTATCTACTTCATGGTCTGCTTAAAAAGAAAAAAGTAGCTTTATAATAAAGCAGGAGAATGTACTACTCCCATAATGTACCAAATAATGAGTATTTCCTTGCTTCAATACTTGTCCAACAACATCCCATCTATCTTATTTCATCTTTTCCCTCTCATTGCTAACATTCTGGCTATAGACGTGGGCTGGGGGACCAAAAGACAGAGGAATTTTCTGTCTTATATAGCTTCATAACTCATAACTCCTATGATTGCTAATCTTGTGTTTTCGAGTAATAAAGGCAGAGGGTGTGGTTTGTGGCTTGATGCCTCATGCATGTTGGACTTTGTATTTGCTTCTTGTGTGGCTCATGTTGGCTTTTCATCCACTGCCCTCCTCTAACTGACTGTTGGCACTCATTCTTTTAATCTCTAACAACTGAGTCCATTATTGTGGATTTGGAACCTCAAACTCCTTGTCAAGGTATGGTGGAGCTGCAAACTCATTTTCATGTTATTCTGCTTGGCACCACATCCTTATTTTGAGGTTTTTGTTAAAACTCCTTGTGCTTCAGCTAGCCACATCCAGAAGAATATGTAAACATGGTGTATGGACCTCCATTTAAAAAGCTGCAATCCATTTCTGTGATTTATCAGGCTAATCACCACTTTGGCTACATGCCTTCTGTTGCAAAAACAGCACACTTACAGATTATACTGTTTCTTTTGTCAGTTCATATTTTGTGACTTCTGCATCCAACAAGCTAATCACTTCCTCCTCATTCATCCTCCTCTATTAACTCAGAAAAGATTCTCATCTAACATCCATTAAAAATACCTTTCACTACACCAAATGGCCTCACCATCATCAATCTTCACCTCACACATTATCATCAACTTAACATCAATAAACAAATGGTGCCTGAACATTCATGACCTGATCTTTGACACCACTCAAAACCTTTGCTCATCACTGAAAACTGTCCAGGAGAAAATGCATCACCAACCTGACAAGATCATTCCAGCCAGCTATGAGATCTTCTTAAGGAACCATTTAGCAGATGATTGAAGGCAGCATGGCAGTCCTGCTCAAGAGCTACTTTTGAACCAGATGTATTACAGCTGGACAATATAAATCACTACTCATCCACTGAATTCCTACCCCTATCTACATCTGCTAATTTCTACTGATACTGGTCCTCAACCAAGCACCTTGGCATTCACCAACACTTTCTTTGCCAACATCACTAACATCACTAAATCACAGAACACTTGCTTCTTGGGCATGAATATTTGGTTTAGGCAACCAAACTCCTCTCAAATGAAAGACTCATATTTTTAATAAATCCTGTGGACCTAAACATTCAACAAGACTCACTCTGTAAACACTCTTCTCACAACCTGTGCTCACCATAACAGGAAACCAATTAGAGTGGCCATCACGTAATGTACTTTAACTTGAACTTGCCCATAAGTCCTCTTACTACAAAAAGAAAGAATGAAAAGCTCCATTACAGATAATGAAGCAAGCTTAGCCTCTTCACTCTAAAATCTCATCAGGCTGAATCATAAATATTTGACACACACATATAACACAACTGAATCTCTGGACCTGACAAACAAATTCTTAGTCCTGAAAACCATCTTCACACGCAGAGTAATGATTGAAAACCTTGATCTCACCCAAATGTAAAAGCACTGCAAACAGAAGACGAAACTCTTAAAGACTATAGAATGCAAGCAAACCACCCTATTGGCATGCTCAGATGACAACAACAATCATGGGTGTATAGATCTGACATCTAGAAAACAAAAAGGTGCCTCTGGCAGTTCTGGATCTCTGAAGAAACACAGCTGTCAAAAGAACTTCCTGAGGACCTCGAAAAGGCTTACAGTTCACCTTGTCCCAAAAGCCAAAACATAGGAGCAAATTGTCCCACAGTTTCCCTCCTTAGGTTACACCACTCAATATAACATATTTAATCCATTTGACTTGATCCCGCAGACAGTGAACATTGCGAGGGTGCTGGTGCACCTTGCAGGCAATAGCATTCCTGCAGGCTCGATTTCGAGCCAGAGACAATGCTGCCGCCAGTTTCCCGCTAGGCTGATGGGACAACCACCCTGACTGGACTTTGATAAACTCATAATTAGGCCCAAAGTGTTTGCCTAACTCTCCAATACATCAAGCATTTTATGTATTGCAAGTAATCTTCTATACCTTTCCATCCAGAAAATGGGGTCCCACAATGCTCCACTCCTCTTCCACGCATGTATCAACTCTCTACCAGATCTCACAAAATGCCACTATATTATCTGTTATAATTGTGCAGATGGCACCCAGATTATAATGAAGTTCAAAACACCAAAAGAGACCAATATTAGATAGGCCTGAGCGTAGGGTGTGGAGTTCTGCTATGCAGAAATCCGCGAAGTGCCAAAAACACTCTGCTGCCCTACACGCTGTTTGCGCTGATTTTCAGCACTAGGCGTTTCTCCCGCGCTGTAAACCCAGCATGAATGTCATCATGCAGGGTGCCAGTGGGCGCTAACTTCTTTCTGCCACTCAAGTAGATTTTCTACTGGAGCGGCAACTTACTCAACATGAGCATCAGGTTTCTCATCATGAGCGGTCGTAGCCTACCGCGACCACTCGCATTCAGAAATCTCACTTATGCTCGCCAACTTAGCAATTTCTGTTGTTCACACTCGCCAACTTAACATTGGCGAGCGAGAGAAAAATCTCCGCTCCGCGTCACTTTGTGGACTTTTTTGGAACTCTGCACTCCACGCAGAATGGGGAAACTCCACAAACTCCACCGGCAGAGCAGAATTCTTCACCCACCCTTAATATTAGTCTAATGCCTCCACCCAATGGATACTAATGAAGCACCTCCAGTATAATATAAAAAAATTAAGACTGTTGCCAGTGACAGACTCAGGAATGTGACCTACCTTCAATAGCACAAGAAGTAAGAAGTTCATTAGTGATCATGGCCTCTGATATTTCCCTAATGCCTCAAGTGGATCAAGTTACCTTAAGAAACCTCTTTAACATGCAAATTCTGTGTTGCATTTTCACTAAGACAGAATTCTCTAGGAGGGCCCAAATAGCTATCTCCTTATTGCTGTCATGGCTGGACTAGTCCAATGAAGTATATTTTGAGCCCAGCTCTAGCTAGCTAGCAGATACAACAACACCTACAAAGCCACATCATTTGTAACCTCTTCACAGGTTAACAATAGCCAAATGCACATCTTTCAGGGCTCTCTGCTTCACCCACCATTCATCCTGGACACTAGATGATCATTCTTTCCAACTGAAACTTAAGCAATACAATACAAAGAGGTGTCTTCTCTCAAGACTGGCCCTCCCCCTGTCCACCTGACTCCTAAAAAAACATGCTATCATTCTGCCTCTTTCATTTTTTTGACAAACTCTGTAATTTGCAGCCAAGAAAAAAATAAACACTTCGGATCAGTTAAAATTCAGGAAGACAGTTAAGACCTACCTCTTCTCAAATGGATCTAAATATGCAGAAACTTTGACTGTCTCTTATTGTCTTCATTTCACTTAATACAGCAGCAGCAACAAGTACCCTGCAACATTATATAAGTACCTTCCTTGACCATCATTAAAGTCATGGTCAACCAATTTTTTTCTCACCCAAAATGCCTCATCAGGGGTATAGGATGCTGGGGGGAGGACCTGGCTTGGCAATTCGGGCTGGACTGTTCCCATGAGGAACAGGGTCAAGACTGAATTGTATATGGCTGGGTCCAACCTGGGGTGGCATGGTGAGCAAAAGAACGATGGATTAAATCCAGATCTGTGACTGGAGGTGAGTGTTTGCATTGTTCAGCACTCTGTCCATGATCCTTTTGTGTTGCTAAACAAATGTAACAGTACAAGACATTACACCACGACAAAACCATGTCTTCTCAATGCGCCCCATTTCCCTTTTCTGCCACAGGCCCACATGTGAACACTCAAACCATCTGAATTAAGCACAGATTTACAAGGCCCTAGTGCCTCTTTGCGCCACAATAGCATACTTTTTTTATGCTCATGTGGATGAAGGAGGCAATTTTCACTGCGCCATATTAAGAACGTGGTTCAATGCATGCATTGTGCCACTTTGCGACCCCTTGCACAACATTATGCCTGCAACAGGCATAATGCATGCAAGGGGGGTGTTTTGGCGTTAGGAGGACTGCAAAAATGGCGCAGTGAAATCTAAAAGATTTCACTGCTCTATTTTTGGTGTCATTTTTAACACCTGCTCAATGCAGGCATTAAAGTGACACTCCCATTGTAATAAATGAGCCTCCTTGCACTTTGCTGCACTAGCATAAAAAATGTTGACGCAAGGGCAGCAAAATGCCACAATAGCGTCAAACGTTTTGACGCTATTGTCCTAACATGTGCCATGGTGCTCCGTATTGTAAATACGGTGCAACCATGGTGATGTTAGGGACAGGCAAGAAAAGTGGTGTATCGGTATTGATGTGCCATTTTCTTCTAAATCTGGCACAATATGTGCAGCAGTGACATTAATTAACTCCCCCTGAACACACTCTCGCTGCAGATCCTCTTCTCCACTTAACCCTCTCTATCTTCATGTGTGGCTGTGGTTTGTAAAAGAAAATACAGTTTCATTATAGCATTGGAAGAAGTAGCGGATGTATATGTAATAATTGTTGTATTGCAGTGCTAAGACGTTGCCTGCTTGCATCAGCTGTGTACAAGCGCTTGATGTACTTCACAATGACACTCAAAGAGCCTGCCTGTGGACTTTTTTGTCTATGTCCTCTACAGGAACAGGACTTCATTCAATATGGCAATGGCTACTTTCATAAATCCAATATGTGTTTTACTGCGCATTACAGATATGATTTTGCCTTGAATAATTGACGAATAAAGCATTCAAACAATATTAAGAATGTTTGTTCGCAGGTTTTGCCATTGTTTTGTTCATCTCTTTTTCTTCTGTGTGCGCATTTTTAGCATGCTCTATTGTGCATGAAATACTATTTCCTTCATATAGTTCATGATGGTCTACCGTCTCAACCCTCCTTGTATAGCTCATTGCTGAGGACCTGATTACATTCTGTTCTCAAATTCTTGTGTACATCATTTAGTTGAAACAAGGCCCCCTGTTAGAGTTATATTATAATGAAGCTCAAAATGTACCTGTGCCAAGAATAGTTGTCTTCTTTTTGGCATCAAGAAAATATAATAAGTTACTAATTTAAGCGGAAGTCCTGGTTTAGTGCTCCACCTGTAAAAGATATGCGCTACACCATTCAAAATGTAGATTTCATGTGGAAGTGCTTGTTGATTTACGATTTAACAAAAAGTGAAAACATGAAATTTGAAAGTTATGTGTTTTTGTGGTATAACTACACAGAGTATCACAGAATTTTACTGGTTTGGAAAATTACTGTTTAGAAAGTGTAACTGCTTTACAGAATGCACACTAAAATTATAATATATAGTATACAACTGTTCACAGTAATCTGGTGCATAGAGGGGTCAGAAAATGGAATCCATCCCGTGTTGCTATAAATTTGAAAACTGGGCTCATCTTACTACTGAACAGAAATCTTTTATGAAATAAGGAAACCATTTATGCATACACATGAAAGGAGAAACCTATAGAAAATGTAACCTCTGCATGTTACTTACACTTCATTGTCTATGTCCATACTTTATACATTTAATATCAATGAAGCTTGGAGGCAGGTCTGCAAAACTTGTAATTCATTTTACCGCGCTCATGTGGTATGGTGAACTTGAAATGCCAATAATAGTAAGATGCTTTTTAATTTTGCAGCACAGCAGAAAACTTAAGAATAAACTCAATATCGCTTCTATTTTGCTGCCAGCACAAACATATATCTGAAAATAACATGTTACAAGAAAGCCCGTGCTCTGCTACCTGACAATGATCCTAGTAACAGAAAAGTAACAAAATGCAAGAGTTCAGAATAGCAAGAAAGCACGTGCAAAAAATGAAGATTTATGCATAGCAAGGGGTCATTTACCATATCAATGGGCCACTGTGTTGAAAACTCCTAAAGGTGTATCTCTGGAATTGGAGGATGGGCCGTACTACAAGAGAACACACCTTTGACAAGCTGGCATACAGAGAAGAGGATTTGTAGGTGAGTGAGTGAGTGACTACAGACCTTGATACCTGAATAGAATTTATTTTGTTCTCTCTGATCTGGGCCTCAGGCTCAGACCATTTCAAATTGTCTCTGTATTTCAGAAATACTTTTTTCCCTTCAACACTTAAACTTTTAATGGATTAATGAAAATGAAAAAAATATATACAAATGTGTCATCAAGTTAAACTGTAAGTCCCTGATTTACAAGCCATGTCGTGCAGGGTGGCGCAGCAAGTGTCTTTGTGTGCTGCCCTGTGCCACCGGGAAATAAGAGAAACGCGATGTATCTCAAGATGCAGCACATTTTTGTCCTCTACCCCTGTGCTGGTGCACAAATTACTACCTAGTGCCAACACAGGCACCCTAGTACTATAGTGCAAGGATACCTGCGTTGTGGGGAAGATTGTTTTGTGCAGGAAGGTACACCTTCCTGCACAAAAACAATCACGAAAGGGGAAGAAATAGGGAGAAATAAAGATACCTACAATCAGGTGCAGATCTTTACATAGAAGAAATAGAAGAAGTGGAGCTCTCCACTTATAGGTTTGTGAATAGCATTTTGTATTACATGAGTAGTTCTACTAAACGTACTACAAAGTGCAGTTTTTAATATGAACCATAGAGTTTAGCATTTGTAATTTAGGATGGGTAAATGTGAAATTTGCTGTTATGCTTGTTACGTGGCATTCATGAAAGGATGCCATTATGAAACAGCACATAATTTACGCTGGTAGTCACAGCAAAATTATAGCATAGGAGTGTTGGAACAAAGCAACAACAAGAAAGCAAGTTACTTTTGTTTGTGCCAACTATGTTTTTCACACTTTTTTGTCACAAGATGCGCCCTTACTTCAAGAACTGATCCAAGGGTGAATTATGCTGTCAAATTATGTGGTAAATGATGGATTTTCATTTTGCATCATTTTCCCATAAATAAGCAAAAACAAATTACACAAATTTCCCACACCCCTGTTTGTATTATCACAGATGTGGCATCTGCCTCATTTGTGATGCAGTATCTGTCAGAAATGGGGTCTTTGGTTATCTCCTGTCCAAGCAAGGACCCTCACTCTAGTCAGGGTAAAGGAGAATCACCCTCAGCTAACCCCCGCTCACCCCCTTGGTAGCTTGGCTCGAGCAGGCAGGCTTAACATCAGAGTCTAGGTGTAATGGATGTGTACCAACACACATAGTAACTTGTAACTCAGTGAAAACATTATAAAATGACACAACACAGGTTTAGGGAAATAGGAAATATTTATCTAAACAAAACAAGACCAAGACAACAAAAATCCAACATACACAAGTCAAGTTATTAATTTTAAAAGCAAAAGAGTCTTAAATCCTTTTGTAAACATTAAAAACACTGTTATCGTTGAAAAGTACCTGGGTAGCGTCAAGATGACATGCATGGGTGAGTGTGCATCGAAAAAGTTAGCGATGCGTTGCGTTGATTTCTCACCTCAAGTGAGACCGTGCGTCGTTTCTCCTTCTCCGGTTGGGTCGGCGTGCGTTGTTTTTCCTCTCCGCAGGAGAGTGATGCGTCGATCCAGGCATGCACTTGGATCCGGGCAGGCTTTGTGTAATTTTTCCATGCCCACCAAGTTTTGCATCAAAAATCCTGCTGCACGGTATCAGCGAAACCACGCTGTGTGGGTTGCGATGTTACCAGCCTTTGATAGCAGTGCGGCGCATCGTTTCTCCAGCTGCGTGTATCGATCTTCCAGCCGCGCGGCATGCGGAGCGTTGATTTGCGCAGAGACGCCGGCGGCACGTCTTTTCTTCAGCCGTGTCTCAGAGGTTGCATCAGAAAATTCCCCACACAGCAGTCGGTGCATGGATTTTCAATCTTGGTCTGCCAGTTTCACCTGTCAAGGCCCCAGGAACTTGATAGGGCACCACCTGGCAGGGCAGGAGTCTCAGCAGAGAGTCCAGGTGCTGGCAGGGGAAGTTTTTGATTGCCCTGAGACTTCAACAAATGGAGGCAAGCTCAGGACAGATCTTGGAGATTTCTTCACAAGCAGGAATGCACAACAAAGTCCAGTCTTTGTCCCCTTTCACCAGGCAGAAGCAGCAACTGCAGGATAGCTCCGCAAAGCACAGTCACAGGCAGGGCAGCACTACTTTTCAGCTCTTCAGCTCTTCTCCAGGCAGAGGTTCCTCTTGATTTCCAGAAGTGATCTAATTTTCAAGGGTTTGGGTGCCCTTCTTATACCCAGTTCTGCCTAGGAAGTAGGCATACTTCAAAAGAAGGTCTCTCTTGTTTGTGAAATCCTGCCTTGCCCAGGCCAGGCCCCAGACACACATCAGAGGCTTGGAGACTGCATTGTGTGAGGGCAGGCACAGCCCTTTCAGGTGTAAGCGACCACTCCTACCCTCCCTCCTAGCACAGATGGATCATTAGGATATGCAGACTACACCCCAGCTCCCTTTGTGTCACTGTCTAGAGAGAGGTGCAAACAGCCCAGCTGTCAAACTGATCCAGACAGGGAATCCACAAACAGGCAGAGTCACAGAATGGTTTAAGCAAGAAAATGCCACTTTTTAAAAGAGGCATTTTCAAACACAAAAATCTCAAAACCAACTTCACTAAAAGATGTATTTTTAAATTGTGAGCTCAGAGACCCCAAACTCCATGTGACTATCTGCTCCCAAAAGGAATGTACGCTTTAATCATATTTAAAGGCAGCCCCCATGTAACCCGTGAGAGAGATAGGCCTTGCAACAGTGAAAATTAAATTTGGCAATATTTCACAGCCAGGACATATAAAACACATTGCTATATGTCCTACCTTAAACATACACTGCACTATAACCATGGCGCTACCTGGGACTTACCTTAGGGGTGTCTTATGTGTAAGAAAAGGGAAGGTGTAGGCCTGGCAAGTGGGTACACTTGGCAAGTCGAATTGGCAGTTTAAAACTGTCAACACAGACACTGCAGTGGCAGGTCTGAGACATGATTACAAGGCTACTAATGTGGGTGGCACAACTAGTGCTGCAGGGCGACTAGTAGCATTTGATTTGCAGGCCCTGGGCACTTCTAGTGCACTTTACCAGGGACTTACTAGTAAATTAAATATGCCAATCATGGAAAACCAATCAACAATTCCATTTACACAGAGAGCATATGCATTTTAGCACTGGTAGAGTGCCCAGAGTTCAAAAAGCCAACAAAACAGGTCAGAAAAAATAAGAGGCAGGAGGCAAAAAGATTGGGGATGAGCTTGCAAAAGGAAAAAAGTCCAACAGTATCCCATTCACCAAACTCTAAATATGGCGCAGGGACCACAACACCATGCATGTCAGGGCTTCAAAGTGATGAGACCCCATTCCTATGAGGACTTCAAATTGATCACACACCATCCTTGTGAGGAAATAAATATGATCATTTAAAATCCCTTATGTGTCTTCTATACGATCACACATCATCACTTCGGGGCCGTCAAGATGATAACATACAACCTTGTGCGGACTTCAGTATGATCATAGACTATGCCTGTGGGGGCCTCAATATGAGCAAACACTTTCCTGCATTCCTGTGGAGACTTCAATATGATGACACCTCTTACTTAGGAGGACTTACATTCGATCACACACCATCCCTTTGGGGACACGTGGATGATCACACATCATCCCTGTGTGAGGAACCCAATATGACAGCACACCATCTCTGTGTGGGCTTCAAGATGATAACACATCATCCCTATGGGGGTTTTCATTATGACACATCACCGCTGTGCAGACATCAGTACAATAAGACAACATGCCCACAAGAACTTCAATATTATTGCACAACCCAGTGACAAAATCAATATATTCACACATCTTCCCTGTTGGGGACCTTAATATCATCACATAATAGGTATAATAACACAGAAACCTTAAATCACTTCAGAATGACATTATACCTGAGCTGTGAGTGCTTGATTACGCAGCATGCATCTGAGGACTTCAATGTGAACACACCCAATCCCTGCAAAGGTTTTAGTATGTTCACACAGAATCCATGTAAAGGTTTCAGTATGATCATACACCGTGTATGTGGTTCTGTCAATGTGATCACACAGCAATCCTCTGAGGACAACAAGATTGTAACACAGAACTTTGTGAATATTAAATCTGTGCCCCTCAATGCGATCACACACCATCCTGTGAGTATTTCGGTATGCCCCCATCTTTCCTGTGAGGCCTTCGATGTGATCACACAATATCCCTATGGCAAGCTCTACATGATCACACATAGGGGGTCATTCCGACCCTGGCGGCCGGGGACCGCGGATGCACCGCCAACAGGCTGGCGGTGCATCCGGGCCAATTCTGACCGCGGCGGTAAAGCCGTGGTCAGAAAAGGGAAACCGGCGGTTTCCCGCCGGTTTTCCCCTGGCCTGAGGAATCCTCCACGGCGGCGCTGCAGACAGCGCCGCCATGGGGATTCCGACCCCCTTCCCGCCAGCCTGGTTCTGGCGGTTTTGACCGCCAGAACCTTGCTGGCGGGAATGGGTGTCGTGGGGCCCCTGGGGGCCCCTGCAGTGCCCATGCCAATGGCATGGGCACTGCAGGGGCCCCCTAACAGGGCCCCACAAAGATTTTCAGTGTCTGCATAGCAGACACTGAAAATCGCGACGGGTGCAACTGCACCCGTCGCACACCAGCAACTCCGCCGGCTCCATTCGGAGCCGGCATCCTCGTTGCTGGGGCTTTCCCGCTGGGCGGGCGGGCGTCCTTTTGGCGGTAGCCCGCCAGCCCAGCAGGAAAGTCAGAATGACCGCCGCGGTCTTTTGACCGCGGTACGGTCTTCTGGCGGTTCCCGCCAGGCGGGCGGCTTCTGCCGCCCGCGGGAGTCAGAATGACCCCCATAATCTGTTTAGGGACTTCAATATTTTAATACACTGTTCCGGTGAGGACATCAATATGATCACAGACAATACCTGTGGGGTCATCTCCATGATCACACACCATCCCTGTGGGGACTGGTGCATGATCGCACACCATCCTTCTGAGACTTGATATACTGAAATACGTTGTAATTTCAGATAGGAAATCTGTTAAGTAATGGTAATTAACAAAAAAAATTCTAATTGTTTAATATTCTGCATTTAAGCAAGGTAAATACAACACTCAAAATGCAAAGAATTCGGCATGCTCACACAGTTTATAGGTAGGGTTGTATGACATTAAAGCACCATATTTTAGTATAATATATACTGAAAGACATGGTACTTTTTCATTGTGTTAACATTTTTGTGGTGTGTTTAAGGCTGCAGAACCACCTCCTGTCTATGGGGGCAGAGCTGATGTAAAAAATAAACACACAGAGCATAATACAAGGTCAATGTTTAAAAAGTTGTAAAAATTGGCACACATGTTTCTGAAGTCAATTTTTATCATTTAGAAGATATTGACCCTCATTACAACCCTGGCGGTCGGTGTTAAAGCGGCAGTAATATTGCCAACAGGCCAGCAGTAAAAAAAATTGGATCCCGACCACGGCGGAAACCGCCAACACATACAGCCACTTTAACACTCCGACCACCATTGCGGTAGCAACAAACACCGCAGCAGTAACCGCCAACAAAAACAGGCGGAAGTCAATGTACCGCCCACCCCATCACAACCCGCCCATCCACCAGCTTTTCCAGGGTGGTACAAATGCCATCAAAAGCACGGAGGAAACAGTACCCAGAAGGGGAACCACTCACCTCTCGACACTCAATGAAGAACCAGGACGTCATGGTGTCCGAGCTGCAGGTCCTTCCCATGCTGGTCTACCTGCCCATCTACCAGGAGTACGAATGGCGGGACCGACGACCACAGTGACTACTGCACCTAGTACACAGGGGAGGGGGGGCGTAAAAAGAGAGTGACACACACACGCAACACGCAACACCCCCACCCTCACCCACAACACCATACACACAAACACATGCATCAACATTACATTTACTCCCCGTAACCCCCTGGAAGAATGCAAGGAGTCAAATCAGTGATATTTTAGAAATTGTCAGATATATGTGATAATTTTAAAAACAGCATTTACAAAAATATACAATATGTACATAAGGCGGTACATTGTCCACTCAAAATGTCCGTGGGCCACTGCACCAAAACTCCTAGGCCAAGCCGACACTTGACTCCTGCCTCAATACGGAGAGAACACTGCAGGGGCATCAGGTTGAAAACATACAGGCACCTCAGGGGGGCGGAGAAGGTGAGCGGGCACCTCAGCTGGAAGCTGTAACTCTACTGCTCCTGGAGGGAGCTCCATGCCCACAGCGATGTCCTGGGGAGTGCAAGGCCACAGCAGTCTCTCAAGTGGGTGGTATGCCAACTGCTTGGACCTGGGGAGAGCAAAGCCACAGTTTCTCTAGTGGGTGGTTTGTCCTCTGGTTGGTCCTGGGGAGTGCAAAGCCACAGTCTCATTAGTGGGTGATTTGCCCACTGCTTGTTCCTGGGGAGTGCAACGCCACAGTCTCTCTAGTGGGTGGTTTGCCCACTGCTTGGTCCTGGAGAGTGCAAAGCCACAGTCTCTCTAGTGGGTGGTTTGCCCATTGCTTGGACCTGGGGAGTGCAAGGCCACAGTCTCTCAAGTGAGTGGTTTGCCCACTGCTTAGTCCTGGGGAGTGCAATGCCACAGTCTCTCAAGTGGATCCATATCTCCACAGGTTTTTGGAGGGGGCTTTGTGCCCAGTGTGCTGAATCCTTCCAAGGATAGGGTGAGTGGATGCCTTCTTCCACTGGTTCTGGATGGGGCTGTGTGCCCAGTGTGCCTCATCCTGCCAAAGATAGGGTGAGTGGATGCCTTCTTCCACTGGTTCTGGAGGGGGATTTGTGCCCAGTTTGACTCATCCTGCCAAGGATGGGGTGAGTGGATAGCTTCTTCCACTGGTTCTGGAGGGGGCTTTGTGCCCAGTTTGCTTCATCCTGCCAAGGATAGGGTGAGTGGATGCCTTCTTCCACTGGTTCTAGAGGGGGCATTGTGCCCAGTGTGCTTCATCCTGCCAAGGATAGGGTGAGTAGATGCATATCTCCACTGGTTCTGGAAGGGGCTTTGTACCCAGTGATGCAACACTTGGGGTGTGGCAGTTCACAGTCCCTCACCTGGGTGTCTGAGGCACGAGATTTACAGGGACCAGGTTGCATGATAGTCCATGGAGGCAGCTTCGGACATTTGCCCACTGGGGCTGCTGCTTCTGGTAGTGGTGCTACTGTCAGCGGTGCAGGTGGCGGTGCTTGCAGCGGTGCCTACGGTGGTGCGTGCGGCGGTGCTAGCAGCGGTGCAGGTCGTGGTGCTGGCCGTGGTGCAGGTGCCGGTGCTGCCAGTGGTGGAGGGAGGCTACAGCCCTTCTCCTGCAGCCTCGGACGGCTGCCCACTGGGGCTCCTGCTGCTGACAGTAGTGGTGCTTGCAGTGGTGCAGGTGGCAGTGCAGGTGGCAGTGCTTGTGGCGGTGCTAGCGGCGGGGCTGCTGGCGGATCTGGCCGTGGTGCACGTGGTGGTGCTGGCGGTTGTGATGGTAGCCACCAGGCCTTCACCTGCAGCCTCAGATGGATGAAGTGCCTTGGCTGGTGTTTTGTGCCCCTTCCTCACGTTGGCAGATGGTGGTGTGACCTTGGGACTTGCAGCTGGAGTCTTTGAGGTGTCCCCCTCTTCACCTTGCCAGGTGGTGGAATGGTTTTGGCCTTGGCAGGGGTTGGTGGCACACTGGCTGGGCTGACGGGTGCCCCGTTGAGCCTCTGATAGCTGCAGGAACCACAGCGGACATCGACTTGCTGGCTGAGGTGTTGGGCTGGGTTCTGGCCACCCTGGCCCGAGGTGAAGGATGGGGGGCACGGGTAGGGAAGAGGTCAATGTTTGCTAGAAAAAGCTTCTTAGGGACACTGAGGCGGGAAGAGGGAGAGGGTTTGGGAGTGGAGGAAGAGGGAGTGATTGTAGGAGGTGTCTGTCTGCTGAGTTTGGGTGCAGGTGCATGGGATGAATGCTGTTGTGAAGTGGATGGCTGTTGGGTGGGTGGGTGCTTGCATTTGTGTACTTTGGGGGAGGGGTCACAGACACAGTAGGAGAGGACACAGGGGACGTGTGCATGGATGTGGGGGTGGTGACTGCCAGTGAGAGGTGTGTTGTGATGAAAGTGCTGGTGATGGAGGTAGTGGATGAGCATGTAGTGCATGCAGGTGTGAGTGGAGAAGCTACTGGGAGGGAGGTGGATGATGAGGAGGAGGGGGGACAGTGGATGCAGTGGATGTTGGTGTGTCTGCATGGGGATGGTGCTTGTGTTTGCCTGTGAGATGAAGTGTGATGCTTGTGTTTGCGTGAGCCACTTTTGTGTGATGATTAGGGTGAATGCTGGTCTGAAGTTGTGCTTGGGATAGGGTGGAGTTGAGGGGATTGGGACTGTGTAGAGGAAGTTGGAGGGGAGAGGCTGGATACAGGGACAATGGCTGCTATTAGTTCGAAGGCTAGAGCCTCAAATGCTCTCTGTTGGGCCACCACGCCAGAGTGAATGCCCTCCAGGTATGCATTTGTTTGTTGTAAATGCACCTCGACACCTTGGATGGCATTCAGAATGGGTGACTGCCCAACAGTGAGGGATCTCAGGAGGTCAATAGCCTTCTCACTGAGGGCAGCAGGGCTGACTGGGGCAGGGCCTGAGGTGCCTGGGGGGAAGGAGATGCCCTCTCCTCCTGGGTGAGCGGGCACGGGAAACACGCTAAGGGGCTGGTGGGAGGGCGGTGCTGGTAGAGGGGGTGGTGGCTGTACCTGTTGTTGGGGTGGGCACAGAGGTGTCCGCCACCACTAGGGAGCTTCTATCGGATGAGGAGTCGCTGTCTGTGGTGTCCCCTCCTGTCCCCGTCGTGGTGCTCCCCTTGCCCTCCATCCCACTGGTGCCCTCACCGTCAGTGGATTCGGCCTCAAGGCCCATGTGGGATGCAGCTCCCTCCTTAGCCGGTGACTCTGCTCCTCCGCCAGATGATGCTAATGCACACAAAGACAGGGTGACAAAACAAAAAGGGGGGGAAGACAGAGGATACACTTGGTCAATGCCAGCAACACCACTACCGTTGGCGTACACAACACACAGGGAGCAGCCCTAAGCACTCGGCCATGCACTACCAGTTACTAAGATAGTCACCAGCCCATGGGTACAATGCCTAACGCCATTAGCTGCACAACTGAAACCCACAGGACCCTGCCCAGTAGTAGATGCCCACTAACACTATTGGGGATGGAGTGCTTTAGAGCCTGTCCAACAAGGGAACTACCCTGCCATGTTCGTCCTGGCCTAGGGCACCCACAGCACACATCACCCACCCAGGTAAAGCTTAACGCGTGCACAGCCATGATCCAGAATCTGTACTCACCCCCTTGTGGCTGCTGTGATGCCTTCAAGCGCCCATCCAACTCTGGATATGCCACCACCAGGATGCGGAACATCAGGGGGGGTCAGGGTACGACGGGCACCCCTTCCTCATTGGGAGGCCAGCCCCAGCTGGGTCTCCGCCGTATTCCTTGCCCAGCAGCGCAGGTCCTCCCACAGTTTGCGGCAGTGGGTGCCCCGCCTGTCAAAGACCCCCAGGGTCCGCACCTCCTTGGAAATGGCACGCCAAATACCCTTTTTCTGATGGGTGCTGACCTGCATGGAAAAGACAGAAGAAAAGGGAATTAGTTAACCTCCCGGACTGTCACACTCATGGCGCACCAGATACCTCCCATCCCCTGACACACATACATTGACCACCATACATGCAGCACTCTGGCCAGGACGCCTCAGCCCCTCCTACATGTGACTTTCACACACAGCAATCCATACATTCATGGCCCATGCATCCTGCTCACAGTGTACTCACCTGTTTGTCTGGAGGACCGTAGAGTAACGTGTACTGGAGTAGAACCACATCCAACAGTTTCTCCAACTCCTCTGCAGTGAAGGCAGGGGCCCTTTTCCCAGACACATGAGACATTGTCACTTCCAGACACAGGTCACAGCAACACTTCGTACATCGCCATTGGCTCCTGGAACCTATTGGGCCCAATGATAACCAATGCAAAGTTATGCGGTGGTCATCGATTGCCTACCGCAACAGCGCACACACCAGCGGAATTACCTCATTTCCACTTGTCCCTCCTCAGAGGTCAGGCAGCTGCCATTTCAGGGGGGCACAGGGCATGGCACCTAACTGCGTCACAGCAGACTTTGGCACAGCAACTGACTCTCGGATTCACATACATGTTCTGTAAAGGAAAAGATGTGTGAATATCACTCTCTGCTCACCTTTTTCCTCCATAGGCTTCAACCGCTGAGGATGAATATGAGATGGCGACTTCCACCAGTGTACAGACCCCTGGTGGACCTTGTGACAATGGAGGACAGACACATTATCATAACATACAGACTTGATCGGACCACAATCCAAGAACTGTGTGCCCAATTGGAGCCAGACCTGATGTCAGCTATCCGCCAGCCCACAGGTATCCCTCTTCTAGTGCAGGTCCTGTCAGTGCTTCCTGGCAATAGGCTCCTTCCAAACAACACTGGCCATGGCATCAGGGATGTCTCAGCCAATGTTCTCCAACGTGTTGACCAGAGTGTTGTCAGCCCTGCTGAAACACATGCGCAGCTACATCGTATTCCCCCAGGTGGAGGATTTGGCCACAGTGAAAGCTTACTTTTATGCCCTGGGACATATCCCCAACATCACTGGTGCCACTGATGGTAGACATGTAGCATCTGTCCCTCCCCCCGGAGAAATGAACAAGTGTTCAGGAATAGAAAAAGCTATCACTCTGAATGTGCTGATGGTGTGTTTGGCGGACCAGTACATCTCCCATGTGAATGCCAAGTATCTCTGTGCATGACGCATTGATCTTGAGGAATAGCAGCATCCCATGTGTGATGGGCCAACTCCAGAGGCACCGGGTGTGGCTAATAGGTGAGCCTAAGGTCCCCACCCAGTATAAGTTGGTGCCTGGGTATGGGGGTGTCCCTAATGGTTAGTGTGTGTCTAACAGGAATCCCTCAATATTTGCAGATGACTCTGGTTACCCCAACCTCTCGTGGCTACTGACCCCAGTGAGGAATGCAAGGGCAGAGGAATGTTACAATGAGGCACATGGGCAAACAAGGAGGATAATTGAAAGAACCTTTGGCATCCTGAAGGCCATGTTCTGGTGCCTCCATCTGACAGGTGCATCCCTGTACTACTCACCCAAGAAGGTGTGCCAGATCATCGTTGCATGTTGCATGTTGCACAGCCTGGCCTTGAGATGCCAGGTGCCTTTTCTGCAGGAGGATGAGCCTAGAGATGGCCGTGTGGCAGCGGTGGAGCCTGTGGACAGTGAGGAAGAGGAGGCAGAGGAAGAAGATGTGGACAACAGAAGTAATATAATACAGCAGTACTTCCAGTGACACACTGGTAAGACACTGTAACTTCACTTTACATTTCAATTTTCTGTTGGACATTGTACCTGGTAGCCTGATTTCCCTATGTCTATGGCCACTTACTGTACCCTTTGGCATCTCTATTTTCAGATCTCTGTGGCCCACTCTGGCTCCTGGTATGTTTACTGATGCCCACTAAAGGTCATTCCAATGTAATTGTAAATTTAACTGTACATTTGACTTGCAACTAGATATGTTGTACTAATACATATCTGAATCATTTGACAGACTCCAGATTTGTATTTGTTCCAAGGGTGTTTATTTAAGTGCTCATAAGTAGAGGGGGATATGCAATGGGCTGGGGTGATGGTGGAGGAACGTCCAGTTAGATTCCAGTCTTTTGGTATCACAGGTGCATTGTCCAAGGGGGCATAGGAAGTGGGGCAATGGCAGTTCAAGGTGAACAGGGTGACAGAGTGGGACAGAATGGTGACAATCAGGAGAGTCTAATTTCCTGGTGGGGGTCTTGGCAATGTTCTCTGGCTTCTGCCTGGATTGCAGGGACAGTTTGCGGGGTGGTTCTCATTTTGCAGGGGGTGGGGTGCTGGTGGCCTGTTGTTCCTGTGGCGGGGCCTCCTGTCCACTAGCGCTGGCGGAGATGGAGGGCTGTTCATCAGTGTGGTTAGTGTCAGGGGCCCATTGGTGTGCCACTGCCTACCTCATGGTGTTGGCCACGTCTGCGAGCACCCCTGCAACGGTGCCCAGGATGGTGTGGATGTGTTTGAGGTCCTCCCTTATCCCCAGGTACTGTCCCTCCTGCAGCCGCTGGGTCTCCTACAACTTGCCTAGTATCTGGCCCATGGTCTCCTGGGAATGGTGGTATGCTTCCAGGATGTTGGTGAGTGCTTCCTGGAGAGTGGGTGCCATGGGCCTGTCCTCCCCCTGTCACACAGCAGTCCTCCCAGCTTCCCTGTTGTCCTGTGCCTCTGTCCCCTGAACGGTGTGCCCACTGCCGCTGACCCCAGGTCCCTGTTCGTCCTGGGTTTGTGGGGTTGCCTGGAGTCCCTGTAGTGGTGGACACACTGCTGATTGACCTGTCCTGGGGACAGTGGCATGGGCCCGCTGGGTGGGTGCTGTGGTGGTGTTTTCTGAGGGGGGAGCCTCTGTGGTGGGTTGGGACTGTGGCAGGGTAACCGACTGTCCAGAGGTCCCTGATGGCCCAGGTTGGTCAACGTGATCCAGGCGTGCAGAGCTGATGTTGTCACTATTGGCCTCTTCTGGGGTGTGACTGGATGTTGCTGGGAATTCCTCTCCGGTGACATTGAGTAGGAGTCCTGTGGGGATGCAAATGCAGTGTTATTCTTGTGCATGGGTGTGTTGTCCTGTATGGTTGGGATTTCCCTGTTAGCTTTGCCTTGTGTGCGTGGTGATTTTGTGGGTTAGGTGATTCTCTCTACTGGGCATGCTGTGGAAATGGGTGTCCATGCAGGTCTGTGTAGGGGGTCTATGGATTGTTGTTGCATGCAGGGCTTGGTATTGGGATGGGTGGGTTGTGATAGTGGGGTATGTATGAGGTGGTGCAGTGATGGGAGTGAGGGTTAGGGTGGGGTATGTGATGGCATGCAGGTTGGGGGGTGATAGTGGTAAAGATTTGACTTACCAGAATCCAGCCCTCCTGCTACTCCTGCCAGGCCCTCAGGATGCATGATCGCCAAGACTTGCTCCTTCCATGTTGTTAGTTGTGGGGGAGGAGGTGAGGGTCCAACACCAGTCCTCTGTACTGCTACCTGGTGTCTTGCTACCACGGAACGTACCTTCCCTCATAGGTTGTTCCACCTCTTCCTGATGTCACCCCTTGTTCTGGGGTGCTGTTCCATGGCGTTGACCCTGTCCACGATTCTCCACCCTAGCTCCATCTTCCTTGTAAGGGACGTCTGCTGCACCTGTGATCCGAATAGCTACGGCTCTACCCAGATAATTTCCTCCACCATGACCCTTAACTCCTCCTCTGAAAACCTGGGGTGTCTTTGGGGTGCCATGAATGTGGTGTGAGTGGTATGTGTGAGGGTGTGTGGGGTGATATGTTGGGGTGTGTGGTGTGAGGTGCGTGGATGGTATATGGGTGATGTTTTTTTGTGGCTATGATTGAGTGGGTGCTCCTGGCTTGTCTCTCTCTGTTTGCTATCTTTTTTTTCGTAGAAAGGGTTGTGGTTAATGTGGGTGTGTGTTTTATATTGGATTGGGTGTATGGGTGTGGTGTGTGCATGTGTGACAGGTGTGTGTAGTTTGAATTGTCCAATGTGGTGTTGTTTTGTTAGTGTGTGTGTATTTTGAGGGCAACGGTGTGTACCACCAATGGTTTACCACGGTTGAAAGACCAACGCAGTGATTGTCGGTCCTGATACTGTGGGCGTATTCCTGTTGGCGTAACAGTGTGGGTTTTGGTACCGCCAATTTATTAGTGACCTTTGGTCTGGCGGACTTGTGTTGGTGTCTGTATAGTGGCGGAATTCTCATTGTGGGTCATAATACCAGTAGCAGAGTTCCGCCACGGTCATGGTATGTTGGAAGCCGTCAGCACAGCGGTAGGCAGCATTTACCACCACGGTTGTAATGAGGGCCATTATCTTGTGGGGACTTGGGTTCAGGTCCCCACAGTCCAAGCAAGTCCCCACAGAATGAGTGTGTTATCATATTCAAGTCCCCAGAAGGATAGTAACACAAACCACCCCACACACACACCCATGTGTGCGCACACATAGACATACACACACACACCCTGTGGCAGATACACAGTAGCACACAGAGACATCCTTTGGAAGGCATACCCTCTTCTTTAGCATTATTGCTTAAGCGGTCCATTTTCAGCACTTAGACCCTCATTACCAGTGGCCCATTAATTCCAATGCAGCAGACACAGAGTTACCAGCTCACTGGAATTAGGAGTTCAAATTAAACACTGCTAGGTGGGATTACACATTGATACGTCACCTGCTTCGAGCAGACAGAGCCTTTGGATGGAATAGCAATGGAAAACATGCTGAATCTGCACAGTAAGTCCAAAATCCACATTTCTTTCCTGCAACCTCATAGTTCTTGTGTTAAAGGTAAGTCTGGGGAGGAAAAATAATGGGAGTTTCTGAAGCTTCTTGTAATGAGGGCTTCTCTCTCTCTTACTCAAGACCTCTTCCTCAGTATCAAGTTATGTTTTAAGCTTTTTTTAAATATTTCTCAGGTCAATTTTTTAGAGCATTTTGAAGGATTCAGGAGTTTTCTGCTTAGGCTTTTTGTTGTGGATCCATGTAAAGACATTCTGATTAAACTTGAAGTAGGCCATATCTAATGTTCTAATGATGTCTGGCATCTGATTTGTTTAGTGTGACCTTGCTTTTGTGGCCTCATGCTGAGCCATATACTGCAATGTTCTGAATTTAGTAAACTTGCTTTCTTTTTCAAAATTTACAATAAATAGAACAGTACTACCCTTTACTGCTGTAAAAAAGCACTAGTCCAGCACTATATTTTATTTCAGTATAGACATTTCTGAATCAAATCACATATTGATAATTAAAATAAAAAAGTGACAATCTTCTACAACCATTTACCTTATTCTATAAATGTTCCTCTGACTGACGGGGTCATGACTGGTCTTTACTTGCAAACAACCTACCTGCTCCAGCTTTTACAGAGAGAGAGAGAGAGAGAGAGAAAGAGAGAGAGAAAGAATGGCCACACAGGTTCACAGTCTCATTTGCCTACAGCAGTGGTGTGCAATTGAAGAAAATGTGTTTGCATTTATAAAGTCTCTAAATGTTTGATATTACCTAACATCTTTCTGATTTTCTAGTCCTGCCTACGCTCTCTCTATATTGATCACTGATGTTGATGGAACAACTTTGACGAACGTTTTGTTGGAATGCTTGATTTTTTTATTTTCTCATACATTTGAATACAGTATTCACTGCTGATAAATAAGAAAACACACATGTACAGTGAACTGGGGAGAGGAGGGGCAGGGAAAGAAAAAGCTTTGATCCAAGGTTTCAAAGAAAGAGGTTGCACAGTGCAATTACAGGATGCTCTTGAGTGCTACAATATTGGTAGGAATTGATAGGGAACATAGCACAGTAGAAATCGGCAGGATTTTGTGTGTGTCAGCACACTATTTAGATGGAGATTACCTGGATGCACAATACAAGGTACTCAGGATTTGAATTGATATTGCAAGGTGTAGCATTGTTCTAGGAGATATGCAACATTGTGTTTCAGTTGTAGTATATTTGTCAAATACCATGTTTCCCACTGTCAGGCATGCCCACCATGTCCACCAGTTTAGTAATATCAAAGGTCCATGTCAACCTATTCATGACTCAATAGTGTCTATCTTTAAGTGTGACTCATTGCTTCTCAGCTGACTACCTCTGTCAATAAGTGTACATGACCTGCACTTCCCCTACTATATGCAGACTCACAGTTATACTCAGCTCCCCCTTTAGCTCTTCCAAATGGTATAGGTGTCCTTGCCCATAACCCCTCCCCCCCATGGACATATCTGCAATTGTTATTCCGTTTGCAGTGCAATTGATCAGATCTGGTGTTTTCATAGTGTTGGTAGTTTAAAAGTGAAACACGCAGTGTGCATATATTTTCTTTAACAATGTGGACCATTCAGTTTCTTTATACCAGCCAGGTGCTGCCTGCCCTGCTCCAATTAAGAGTGTGCTGAGCCCCCAGACCATTTTCTGTTTTTCCCTCTCAACAAGCATTCCACTTGTCCTGCCCCCCTTCCCCACATGCCACCTGTCTCCATAAGAATGCTAGTTCTGGCACATCATGGCCCGGCTCAGAAGGATCTCGCACCTCCATCATCCATGGCCATCAAACCCTATTAACCTGTCCTGCTAAGGCAGCGAGCAAGGGCATCCAGATGAAGGCCAGCAAGGTAAATGGTGTGAGAGTGTGAATTCTCTAAAATGTTTATTAATGGTTTCATATTAAAATGGGTAATGAACTAACGTGTACAACGAGAAACTTCTGAAATATTTGTTTTTCTGTTCTAGGCCAAGCAAAATTATATTCAAACGCTGTGGTTACTTTCCATGATTCAAATCTTTCATAATAGGTGTTTTCAAAGCTTGTGTAGACATATCCACAGCTACCCCTAGTGGGTTGCACTGTTATGTCTTACAGGGTTGTGTATTGAATGGGCATTGCATAAGTTGAAATGTTCTATTGTTTGGATTTGTTACTAATATCTGGTCTTTCCTTGAGAATGGAAGTAGAAGGATACAGTAAAAGTTTTTTCCTGAGAACAAGATATTCGAGAGGCGATGAGACAATAGTGTTACAGACAAGACGGAAGAAGTAAAGATACATCGGGAGAAAATTTTATAGTTAGGGTAGATTTGTTTAGTTTAGGTCATCAATTTAGTTGTTTATTGGCTGAAATGAAACCACCCCATAGACTAACCAATCAGGAGTTGATTAGATTTTAGTATAACAACCTGTGTAGAATGATTAGAGGGTTCGTTAGTTCTTTATTCGTCATCCAATGCTATTCTTCTAGAGCAGACGGGGTTCGAGACTAGCTGTCATTAGGCCCAAATCTTCTGATAAGATAGCTGATGGTGTCCTCAAGCTGAAGCTGATCATTTGCTGTTACTACTATTGTGATAATGTATGTTATTAACTGTGAATTGTGTCTCTCTTGCTTTCCAGGTACCAGCTGCAACTAATGATTTTATTGCAGCACATTAATAGTTCTTTTATTATCATAATTAAGTTAAGAGTTTTCTAAATTAATGTTACTAAATTCTTTTCACATGAAGCCCAACATGTAATGCTAATTTGTGGTTAGTTAGAGAATTAATCTTGATATGCTCATGACTTGTCCTGAGATCATGTGATGCTGAACTAATGTATTATTTTCCATTATTACCAGTTTCTGTATTCTTAATAAGTGTGAATCTTTTGGAGATAATTTGTTTAATTGTATTAATTAAATTAAGTTACGTACGTCATTTTAACCAGATGCTACTGATCTTATATGCTTATCATTTGTGTTTGAGAGTTATTTTCAGGACACTACCGTTGTTAATATAGGGAATTATATCTATGATTTTTAATTACTAAACTGGTGTAGTTACTGACTGAAACTTTATAATATTAATTGTTGTTGTTATTGATGGTCCTTACATCTCCCTTTGGTGACATCCCCTCAAACCTATGTTGCTTCGATCCATCGACCTCTAGCGCTGAACCCACTATTCAGTATTGATAATAGCTAGGATTCCGTGGAGCATTAGAAAGGGCATCTTTCTTTTGTATCTTCCCTGCTTGGGCCTGATAGAGCCTGGAAGGGGTCTTGCTACTCTAAAAAACCACAAGCAGTATTAAACTATGTACGTAAATGCAATGTACATTTGTCTAACCAGAATGAGAATCCACCCAGTCCTTAAGCCCTGTTAGACTCTGTAGACCCATTACTGTGAGTTGTCAACGTACTTTTAATCAGTGCAACAAGGCTACAGGCCAGACCCCATAGACCCATTTTCACAAGCAATGCTTCTTCTATTGCTCCAGATCCTTGAGCTTCTAAGCTTACTGAGTGACTTGGCAAGTAGAATTAATCTAATTATTTGCAACCCTTGGCACTGCCATTACAATCCCGTGCCTCAGAAGCGGCAAAATCAGTGCCAGGGACACAAAGCAGCTTGTTCTTATGCATGTCGGTTTGGACTCCACTCTCTTTGTTTTCTCTCATGTTTTTATTGAACTAATAAGGAATAATGGTTCATTATTCTCTATTGGTATACTGAAAAAAGTACAGTTAGTTGGAATATAACCTTCCTTGGCAACTGAGGTAAATAAAAACAAAATGTGCCAGCCACATTTTCCCACCACTGTAACTCTATTTTAATTTACAACGTAGATTTAATGAAAAGCAAAATAAATCCCATCCTAAAAAAACAGTAAACTTATACACAATATTTCATTCCTTGATGTTTTCAAAGTGATTATATTTTGACGTTGATATTTTGATTTAGTAATTAGGAGCCATACTTGCTTGTATAAATGCAAAAATATTGCACAGTGTAACTGTAACATATTTAAAACATGATTTAAATGTGCAAAAAAATTATTGTAGTATGGCATGTAGCGCAATTAAGTACTTAGCTTGATAGGGAATATCATGAAGATCATTCATTCCACATAAACTAGGAAGTTCTTCCTTTTGGCAATCATATTATTTTCCAGACCTGGAACTCTTTAGAGGTTACTACACCAGCAAAGAACATTATAAATCAGACTCACTGTACTGAAAATTTGGATCAGAGTTTGTCATAGGACTTTTGATACCAAAAGGAGAGAAATCTCCCTTTCTAGGCACTTTTCATGTCATTTTAGGCACTGTTCATATCAGATTGGAATCATTAGATATTGTGAAGATTTCAATGTGATGTGACAGTGAAAGCTGTTTGCCCTGCTTTTTAACTTCATCATGAGTGATATTGAGTTTGACTCTGGTTATGTATGGAAGTTAAGCTATACAATTATTTGTTGCACCAATAATTGCCAGAATTGATTTAATCATGTCACTTTGGGCTGGTTGGCGTATTCATTGGTCAAAAATACCTCTAGGACTATTTGGATGTTTGTTGGTGGAGACAGAGGCAACATACCAATGACATTCTACCCATCCAATTAGAGTAGATTGCAGTCTGAAAGCTTCCTTCTCGCTCTGTAAAAATGAAAGAGAGATCCCACACAGATGTGAGAGTAGATCTCAGATCCCCTTAACAGTTGGAATGAGATCACATTTTGGTTGATATCCTGGGACACAGCACAAATTCCCCTGTCATACCTTCACATGACACCTTGAGCTACCAAACCCAGAGGTAGATTTTAATCTTTGACTCAGCAGTACATTTATGTGACTTTCCCTTTGTTATTTGCATGTGCCAATATTTTGGACACTGCATGATTCCCAAGCATCTCAGTGAACATCGGAATTTATTTTGAATTCCATGTGCTTGCAATGCTGGAATTATTGGGTGCTTCCTGGCAGTTGAGATTCCAACCCTGATTTAAAAACATGCTGTGCTACGCCTACCTCACAAAAGTGACAAAAACCTTCACCAAATGCTTTTTTAAATGTATTTGTCAGTACAAAACTTGTTTTGCTCTGGAAAGTTTTCTCAAAGTAACTCAAAGCAGCTCTGCGTTGTGATACACTGGTCAAGGGGCGCTCCATGGGTAGTACATGTGTGTTTACCATGCAACTACCTATGGTCTTGGATGTGAAGCCTGTCTAATAACAACTGAAAGCATGATTTTGGACCAAAAATAACACCACTTTGAGGGAGATGTAACAAGTAGAAATTCTTCTATTTCCTCTAACGTTTCCCACTTTGCAATGTGTGCTGTACTGTTCAGCATCCATCCTAAATGGGAAAAAAGGTTTAAAGTTATTGGAAGCAATGTATTTTGTACTGGGAAGGTACCCTTCTAGTACCAACCTCATGCTGGATATGATGTATACACCTTTTCGCTGTGGTGCAAAGGTGTGTGCGTGCACTAGGCAGCCAATTGGAGCCAGCACTCAGGAGAGAGCAGGATAGTGTCATAGCTTAGTAGATATGACACTCTTCTGCTCTCTCCCTCTTAAGCAACGCAGCATAGCAAGTTTGGTTGCTGTGCTGCATTGTGTGACACCTTTATAAATATGTACCATTCTATGCTTGGGTGTCACCTGAGAGCAGCTGAAGGGAATAGAAATAGTGTCAGTAGCAGGCTGTTTCTCTTGCTGTTAGAACCCCTATTTTGACCAGAATGCACCATCAGCAGGGACATATCTTTACCACCCTTTTTGGACATTAATCACAATAGATGATGCCATTTAGGTAAACTATGAACCCTGTTGTGAACTCAAAGATTCATGCCTTAAGCTCATGGGCATCACTTAGGGGTGACTACAAGTCACAGCTGTGCCCCTCGGCTTGCTCTTTGCAACCCCTGGCACTGCCATTACAACCCTGTGCCTCGGAAGCAGCAAAATCAGTTCCAGGGACACAATGGCACCTTGTTCTTATGCATGTCGGTTTGGACTCCAGTCTCTTTGTTTTCTCTCATGTTTTTATTAAACTAATAAGGAACAATGGTTCATTATTCTCTATTAGTATAATGAAAAAAAGTACAGTTAGTTGCATAAAACCTTCCTTGGCAACTGAGGTAAATAAAAAAAAAACATTTAAATGTATGTTGTGTGCATGCTCGTGGACGAGTGAGTGTTTTTGTGAATGTGTATGTATCTGTAAGCATGTGTGTGTGAGTGAAATTGAAGTTCGGATGGCTTCTGATGTCACTTCCACTACCCCTGGCATTTTGGTGAATTGACATCCATGCTCAAACTCCAAATTATTTGGAAGTAAAGTGCAGAGATCTGTAAGGGATTAATTAATCCATAAATTGATTAGCACCTAGAGGGCCAAACTTCAAAAGACAGTAGGAGGTGCCTTTCTGGGGACTTGCTCCTGGTTATTGTCAGTTTCCACAGTAGGCACATTTTAAACATTTTTAACAATTTTCCATGTTTTAATGCTGCTTTTCCCTTTAGGTAAATGTTTTTTGTCCTGGGGAAGTTCAAATTAACAGGACCCACAACCTCTTATTCTTACTGGCTTTGTCTCTTCAAAAAAAGTTTAAACCACCTCACACGCTGTCTCTTCCTTTGTATGCATAACATACTAAATTCAAGGTATAGGTGTTTCTACAACTTCTGTTGTTTTTGTGATGTGTTAGGAGGCATCTGAAGCAGTGGAGAACAAGTGTTTGTGTCAATAAAATGGTTGAATGAATCTACGCCCAAAGTGATGCACCACTCCTGCACAGGAAACTCATGGCTTTGATACATTTCTAATTTTGCTGCATGTGCATATGCAGCAGCACAGAAATCTCCCCTTATACTACTAGAGTTAATCAATTCTAATCTATATTGATGTTGACATTGAAACAGGTGTATTTATTCTACCAATCATACTCCGATATGCTTGGGGGTTTCCCATGGTAACAGCCCCTATATTGATTTTATTGAATGTCACGGGTGTCAAAATGCATGAGGAGCAACGTCCTAAACTACAAAAGCCATTAGTTTGGTATCCTGTTTTTAGATGTTCTCTAATGTTAAACCTACCATCTGTAAACTGGGAGCCCTTTGCTCCAGTAAAAGGGCCAGAGGGGGTAACCTTATTGGCGCTTTCCTGATATTTCCAATTTGATAAGATGAGACGAGATGGTCAAGTAATAGCATTGTCAGATGTATTTATAAAGTTTTATCATGCCGATTAAGATGGAGAGATAATTGTTGGAATCATAGGTATATTTATCTGTGGTTATCATGGACTATAATGCAACTCAGTTCTAGGCTGTTGACCAATGTGAATATGCTAATCTATTACCTGAATATTGAAGAAGGAGAGATAATTATTGGAACCAAGACGCAACCACAAATTAATTTCCATAGGTACATCTGTGTTTACCATGACCTGCAATGAAACTGAGCTCTAGGCTGTTGACGGAGGTGAATATGGTAATCCATTACCCCTACAGTGAGAACACACATTACTAGTACAATTGCTCACAAATCAATTTAGGACTTCAGTTTGTGGAAGGAGTGAGCTATTTGACAATAACAAAGGCACCTGACAAGATGAGCAGTATTGAGAAATGGGTTATCACCATCTGTAGTCAGGAGATCATTGCCTTTGATTTGTAAGGCGGCTGTCTCCATGCTGCAGTGTGATCTAAAGCCACACTGGTACTCATGCTGGAGATGATTTGCTTTAGTGTGATGCTGGATTGGTACAGAGAGTGATTTGTCAGTAACTTTGCTGATGAAGGCTATGTGTGTGATGAACTGGAAATTGGCAAGGTTATCGGACACAATGTGGGTTTCTTTAGGAGTGGAAAGACGAGGACTCCTTTGGGAGCATGCTCTCAATGAGTAATGCAAAGTGGATGGGAAGCAAGATTAAGATTCTCTATTAAGGTGTTCTATTTCTTCATACATGTTTGGATGGGAGTACCATTTATCACAGAAAACACAAAAGGACAAACAACACTATTATCTTTCATGGATGTTGAGTTGGACATTAAGTCCATAGACTTACAATAGTACATGATAAAATTGACTAAACAAATTGGAGATACTTGTGGCTGGCAAAAGGTAAATTAAAAAAGGTGCAGCAATTGATTGAACATCTGATCTTTACAAGAAAAGGAAAGAAGTGTCACTGGAGTGAGTATTCTGCAGGCATGTGGTAAATGAGACATTAAAGACCTATCACACGGTAAGATTTTCAAGGTGTGCCTTGGAGAACCAAGCAACATAGATGGCATTCTTAGATCAGTTTAACAATCCCTCTATTTACCTGCCCCAATCCCAATTCACTATTGTTTAAAAAATAGTCTGATTCTCCAGGTCCAAAATGAATGGTGATTTGTGGGGATTTACTGGAAAGGATAACACAGTGGATATTAGACCAAAGATGAATAGCCTTCAGTGTTCAGGGGAGAACATATTCCAGAAATGAACATTCAAATAACTGACATGCCACTCATTCAAAATGAGTGAGTTTCCCTTTAGTTGGCTGCTGAGGCAGAAGCTATGATGTCCAAGACAATATGGTGTTTCAGCTGGTTGGGGGAATAGGTAGCAATTAGAACTGACAGACATTCATGAAATTAATTTGAGGAGAGGTAGGGAAAGAATAAATGTATTCAGGAAAATTGAACACTGAGCTAAGGAAGGATGATGCACTATGTTTTCTATTGCACATGAATAGATACATGTAAGCTCTGGTGTTATTTCAATGATGTGCAGATAACATTGATCAGGAAGAGTTGGGGTAGAGGGTAAAATGGGGATAGGTCATGTCTGGATTGCAGGACACAGGGCCAGCTTTAGGTGTAGCTACACCTGGCACTGACCTCAGGGCTGCTGTGTTTAGAAATAACTTATAGTTTTAAAAGCACAAGCTTCAGAGCTCATTGTGTGTCTATCAGTTTTCAGGCAACAATAAACATGTCAAGATAACTCTGGTGATGAATGTTCCTGCTGAAGAGAGATCAGAGTTGTGTCTAGTCACAGTTTTGAGTCATCCTAATGTGGTGCAGACGATTAATGTGGCTGCTGCAAAACATTTGTACCATGCAGATCACAGAGCTGAGTGTGAAACAACTATGAGTAATGTTATAAAAAAATATGTGCCAGAGAAGGGCTATAGAGAGATGAGGGGCACTGTTGAAGGTTGGTAGTGAGGGAGTTTGTGAACAAGGTGGTCATTAAGGGGGTGCAATAAGATTATTGCACCAGGTGCCACGAGGTCTAAATCCAGCCCTGGCAGGAGGTAAAGGGCCACATGTACAAATATCAGGATTTGCGACTTGCAAATTGTGAGTCTTAATGACTCACAATTTGCGAGTCACAAAATCTGATATACAACAGTGTCAATGACACTGTTTGTGATTCCCAATGGGGTTGCAAATGACCTACCTCATAAATACTCATGAGGTAGGTCTCAATTTGCGACCCCATTGGGAATGGCTGCCCTCACAAGGATGGTGGCCTGCTGGGGACAGCAAACCACCATGTCTGTGACTGCTTTTAAATAAAGCAGTGTTTTTGTTTTTTTGAATATAGCCCTTTTTCCTTAAAGGAAAACAAGATGCATTTAAAAACAAAAAAAAAAAAGTTTTACTGCCTACTCGTAAAAAATATTTTTGCTTCCATTTACAAAGGGGCAGGAGTCCCATAAAGACACCTTCCCGTATGCAAATGGGTTAGCACCAGCTTTACATTGGTGCTAACTGTGATTGTTTTGTGACTGCATTCACAGTCACAAAACAATCAAACATCCCACTGTGAGTCACAATTAGGAAGAGAACGCCCCTTCCTAATTGCGACACGCAAACCCTTTTTGAGATTCAGTAAAGAGATTACTGAATCACAAAATTGGGTTTGAGCATCTCAAAATGCTTTTTTCTCATTGCAAACGACCCGATACTGCAAATCATGCCGTTTGCGAACAGAAAAAAGCTTTATAGATGTGGCCCAAAATCTCTCCATGTTGTTTTTACACTCATGGGACCATGAGCCTACATAAATAAAAGGGATGGAACTATTGTAAGAAATAAATAAGTACTTGTGGGAGATATGGTGCAGGTGGAGAAATAACAAAAACAGTTGTATGGAGGGCGGGAGTGGGATGGAAAGCCTGTGTTAAGTAATAAAACACAGAGAAACTGGGAAATGAGGTATTTCAATCTCTATATCTCCACTGAGAACCCAGCAACTCTGCCTAGATTCACCCTCTGATTGTTACTCTACCTTTGACTATGTACAGTGTTCCACTGCCTTGAGGCTAGAGTTGTACTACACAAATATTATGTATTTGCTTTAATATATACAGTGAAAAGGAGCTACGCTTTGTGAAACAATTACCACTGAATGTTATTACATATAGGAAATCAGTAGTTGAGGGCTAGTTCATTAAGCTGTCTTTCGTTTGTCTCTTGGGTACATAGCAATATATCTGATGCAGCAAATGGAAATGGTGATGGAACTTACATTGGAAAGAAGCTGTTAAGTTGGTAAGTTCAGAAATATAGACCCTCATTTACAAGGGCACTGCACCACCAGAACATCACTTTTACCAACGTTCTGGTAATGCAGTGCCCTACCCCATATTAATAAAGAGGCGTCAAGCTACTTTTTGGGGCTTAACGCTGCTTTGTAAATATGACTCCTTTACACAAATCCCTTTGTGTGAAAAGAGCGTGCTATGGGTGTTGCTCTGGGAGTTCTGCTGCAACACCCATTGCATTTTGACATCGCCCCAGATTCATGAGGATTCGTAACCCTGAGGTAGTGCCAAACATTAATGCCATCCCATGGGTGTCATTAACATGGCACAACAAGTAAAAATACTTTTATTTCTCCTAATTTTTGCTTTTTACAAAAAACCTGATAGCCTTAGGGTGGTCATCTCCCAATGTTTTCCCTGCCTCCCTCCTTTCTGACACTGTTATTACTGGTTTTAGGACTCTGCACAATTTACTACTGCTAACCAGTGCTAAAGTGCATGTGCTCTCTCCCTTAAACATGGTAACATTGGTTCATTCCCAATTGGCATGTTTGATTTACTTGTAAGTCCATAGTAAAGTGCACTACATGTGCCCAGGACCTGTGAAATGAATGTTGCTAGTGGGCCTGCAGCAATGGCTGTGACACCCACATAAGTAGTCTCTCAACCAAGTCTCAGGCCTGCCATTGCAAGGCCAGTGTGTGCAGTTTGACTGCCACTTCAACTTGGCATTTAAAAGTATGACCCAGGCCTTAAACTCCCCTTTTTCTACATATAAGTCACCTCTAAGGTAGGACCTAGGTAACCCACAAGGCAGGGTGCTATTTAGGTAAAGGGGAGGACATGTACATGTGTGTTTTACGTGTCCTGGTGGTGAAAAACTCCTAGATTTGTTGTCCACTAATGTGAGGTCTGTTCCTTTCATAGTATAGCAGGAGGAATACCCTCACATACTGTTTGAGTGGTAGATTCTGATCAGAAAGGGGTAGCCAGGTCATATTTAGAATGGCCAGACAGGTAATAGAAAATCCTGCTTATTGGTGAGGTTGGATTTTATATTACTATTTTAGAAATGCCACTTTTAGAAAATGAGCATTTCTCTGCACTTAAAATCCACTTGTGCCTATCGAATCTTTATCATTTTTACCTCATTGTATTCAGATAAATATCAACTATTTTTCTAAACCTGTGTGGTGTGTGGTGTTTTCACTGTGGTACTGTATGATTTATTGCACAAATACTTTACACATTGCCTTCTAGATTAAGCCTGACTGCTCAGTGCCAAGCTACCAGAGTGTGGGCACAGGATAATTTGGATTGTGCGTGACTTACCCTGAGTAGGATTATGGTCCCTACTTGGACAATGGTGTATACCTCTTTCAACTAGAGACCACATTTCTAATACTTTTCCTATGTGTGTTGCATTCTGCAGCACACATAGGAAGAGCAAAACGCTATTAATGATGGTTTATGTGCAGGAAGGCGTACCTTCCTGCACATAAACAATCATTAAATAATGACAAATTGCTACTCCTATGTGTGCTGCATTGTGCAGCACATATAGGACTAGCAAATCACCTTTATTGGTTGTTTATGTGCAGGAAAGAACACCTTCCTGCACACAAACAATCAGTCCCTGTAACGTAGACACCCTTGCCCTATGGTGCAGGGGTGCCTGGGTTGGTGCTAGGCAGCTAATTTAGTGCCGGCGCAGGGGAGAACACAGGGATGAGCCATATTCTTGTAAATACTGCACATTCCTGTGTTCTGGAAATGGCACAGCTCGTCGGAGCTAAATAACTTGCGGCACAGAGCTGCACAATTTCCTAGTAAATGAGGCCCTCGGTTTTCTGATGAGGGGTTATTTTTGAATTACTAAATCATGATTAAAAGTTGGAATGGTGTCGTTGCTCAAGTTGTTGTAAATTACTTTCATAGGTCTGTTGAACTCAAAAGGTGAGTGAAGAGAACTGACAAGGGGTAGTGGGTACTAAGAAAAAGAAAACATGAAAAAATTAATTAATTGTACCAAGAAATTAATTAAGGCTTTAGAGGCAGGAAACCAAGTGGATGGTTTGTTTTTTTTGCAGTGAAGGAGATGTATTGTAATACTATGTAAGAGTTTTATATATCAGGTTTTATTGAGGGCAAAGGAGGTCAAAGAAGTACAACTTGCTGTTTCTGGGTTTTACAACAGCCTTAACAATAAATCACTGTCCATGTGGGGGAGAAAAGATACTCTTCCATTCTTTACTGGGCTAGTGACAGGGGAGTCAGAAGCCAAAGACGAGATTCCCAGCTCTCAATTGGCCACTGGTTTATTAATGACTTATTTCCACTTCACAAGAGAAGGGACGTCTTTTGTTTCTTCTCGCAGTCGTGAAGGTGTCAAAAACCATCACCAAATCATGGGGGAGAAGGGAGGGCTTCATTGGGATCTTTGCTGCAGCAATGTACAATTGCAGGTATCGAAAATATGTGTTGATGTTTATCATTACCGATGTTGGGGAGGGCGGTGGCAAAAGGATCACCAGGCTGGAGCAAGTTTGAGTTAATGCTCACTTAAGTGGGGACGTTTCTCGAGTGTTTGACATAGATTTTAAGTTAGCGTGGTCCAGATTCAACAGCTAGATAGACTGGCCATGGGGCTGGTACGTCCATTTAAAAGATAGGCTTTTAGATCTGTGGAATTTAAATGAGGGTTAAGACTAGGGTATCCTGAGAAACGGTCGGGGTGTGAAAGTACTAAGGAGGTGGGATAACACTGCCTAGGGTACATGGGATTAATTTGCAATATTATGTATTAGCTTGATAATTATGACTTGTGTAGTGTGCACGGCGAAAGACGAAAGAGATGCACTGTGTAATTACAATTTTCTCACAATAATAAAGCAACCTCCTTACAACTAATTGATGTGCCTAATAATTATTTTGCCATATCTTTAACAATGTGCCATTATGTCTGAAGTCCCTCACATCTTCATTACTCACAAGAAGTAATAGAGCATGAAGCCCCTAACTGATATTGACTCACTAGTCAAGTACTTCTTTCCATTTAAAGATATTTCACAGCAGAAAAATAAAACGAATAGTACAATAATCCCACGGAATATTATAATGTACACCAAGTTTGCCTTCTTTGAGTACAATATGATATTTTGAAGTATGAATTTTGGGAACGAGATCAATACTTCTGTTCTGGTATATATAGCAATAAACTGTGAAAATAGATTTTTTGCATAAACCTCTCCTAATTGCTCTTTGAAAGAGAGTAATTCATGTGATTAACATTATGGTTGCAAGGGGCAGAGAAGCCTGATCTATGCTAATTAGAAACTGTTGTGGTAGCAGAAATTATTGCCTTCAAAATCTAGATTTTAGCTTGTGTGGAAGATTTCACAGATTAAACAGTTTCTGAGCATTCAATACAATGAGGAATTTTTATGGAACGTTTTCCATGGAGTATGTATATAATTAAAGCAAATGCTATCCACATTTACTTCCCACCCATGTTACTAAATGTATTTAAAAATAAACTGTCTGCTTTTCTGTAACATACCCTCCATACTATTTCAATTATAATGTAAATACTATTTCCTTTCCCTACGACATCATAAATTATGCTGTCAAATGACCAACATTTTGAGATGCAATATCTGAGAAACTTGGAAAATATGCAGAACCAGATATAATAAACCGTGCTGCAGGATACCAATTAACAGCTGTTGTATATTAAAGACGGGCGAATCACTCATTTGGCTAATATGCTTCTCTATTTAATTTATTTTGTCTTCTGTATATTTAGGTAGCGGTTGTCCCATATGAACGAATGAAGGATAACTGCAATGGAAGCTTGAGTTTTGCATCACCTTTGCGCCAGGCACGGTAATGGAAGGGCAACACAAAAGCAAGATGAGATTTACAAGCCATGCAAGGCCACCTTGCAAGGCCCTTCAGTCCTAGGTAAATCTGGAACAATGCAAGGCAGTGCAATTTGCTGCCTTGCATTACTCTGCCCCAGAGAGGCATTCCATAGGTGGAGCGTGGGTGTTCACATGCATCCCCTATGGATTTTTAAGCATTCCCAAATTTATAATGAGTGGTTGACCTGGGAATGCATCAAAATGTTACATCTTCCCAGGGGAGGATTAACATGGAGAAATATCTTTATGTATGTCTTTCTACATGTGCTACATTCAGCAGCACGTGTAAAAAGAAGAGTCTCAAAGGACTGTTTTTGTGGAGGAAAGTGTCCCTTCCTGCACAATAAAAGAGATACTATAGAGGGCCGTAGAAAGCTGTTTAAAGCTGCCAATTTACTGGAAACTGCTTAGTATGCATCTTATAACATGGTAATGGAACCTTGGTGGTCCTCATACATGACATGGAAAATCTTTCCGCATAGGTTAAAAACAAACATAACATACTTCTAACCACATGCTCTACTCAGTGTAGCATGCTACCCATGTAGGCAAGCATCACATCGCCCCACATAGGGGCAGGAAGCACTATACAAATGTTAGTATACAAATATCGAAGAGGTAAATGGTGGTCATTTTTAGTGTTACTAGAATTAGAAATGTTTATTTTCTTTGTTATTGCAATTCAAGTGCTGTAATTGATATCCTCTTGTTGTATACGTATTTGGAGAACCACATAATAGATTTCGTTATTTTTTCTCTTTTTATCACAATAGGAGCTGTATAATTTCTGGTAGATGCTGCATTATTTTGTAAATAAGTGTTATCTGGGTTCCAAAACTAACAAACTCATTAGTTGATTTAGAGATTATTTAGCAGCTATTCTTTATCACAGGATGTTTTGCAATATTTTTAAAGATTCTAGATTTGATTATGGGAAGAATTGTTTTTTATTTTTGATGCCATTTTGATGAAAACAATTAAAAAAATTCAACAGTGACCAGATCAGCCAACAGTCACTAGGACTTTCACAACTAGCTGTCCTTTTGTGATGATTAAAAGTTGGAGTGCAGCACCATTGCTATGAATAGTTAAAAAATGTAATCATATTTTTGCCCTCAGGATTGATGCCAGTGTGCTAGCTAGTGTGTTTTCTCAGTGAATACTGAAATATGACAGTATATTGTCAGATTCTTAACATCCTTCTAGTGTGAAAATAACTTCTAGAATATTGCTGCTCTGGCTTGGGCTAAGGTTAATGGTATTGGAATTGATTAGAGTCATAATGATTGATCTGGTTTCTGTTGTATGTCACTGGAATTATTGAAAGTTGAGCACAGAAATTGACCAGCAGTTAAGTGTATCTGAGGAATAATTATCACTCTCCACCCATATGTTTAATGTATAGTATGAGGTAGAATGACAGCAACTAGATTTTGGAAGTGGTTAAGTCAGGTTTCTGTGAGAATTCCAGAAGGCACTTTTTTGCAGGAGCATAGCATTCACTTTTTTACTATGCTATTAAAGTGGGCCGCAAATCAATAGAGGCAATGTTGAACATTTGCAAGGCCAAATGTGTCCCCATCACTGCTTACAGCAGTGAGATTTGAGGCTGTATCAACTCCCTTGTGTTACAGACACCTAAAAATATGTCCTTAAGAAGTCATTTTTTCCTCAAGGCTCTGATTCTTTTTATATAGATGAGGGATTAGGCCAGCAGTATTTGTCAGATGTCTTGAAATTGTGGCCTTTGCTCCTATGGCTCACGTTATGGCTTAGACCTGAAATTGGGCTTAGTCATCTTATGACAAAATATTGTGTGGTACTTGATTTTGCACTTAAAATCCTGTGATTAAGCTATATCAGAATATGCTTTGATAAACTGAGGTGCCCTGTGATCTTTGATCATCCTCAGATTATTTTTTAAATGTGCTATTGTATGTACCAACAAGTCTTTCTAGGCTTGTCAATCAGATGAAAGAGAATCATGTGCATTAAACAAATTATGTATAAATCATATATGTTCATTCACCCATATCTATTGTCCATTCACCTTCGTTTTCTATTGAAATGTTTTAGGATGTATATGAAGAATTTTGTACTGGTAATTCTCAAGGGGAGAACAACTGATTTTAATGCTGCCTCATGTAAATGTGACCATGCACTATGTACTTGTGCCCTTTATATAAAGCCTTGCAAAAGTATTTTATTCTCCCCCTGCCGTCTGACAAGCATTTTAATCAAGTAAGACCTGTGTTGTTGCACCTACGGTTATTATCTGAAGTGCATGTTTGTTTTTATGTGACTCAGTTTTTTGGGGGCTGCCAGATTGGGGAATCAACTGCGAGGTATATATTGATGTATTGCTTTCTTTTTAATGATGTCTTTTATGGTTTGTTTGAAACCGAATAGAGATTAATTGAATTGAATTGAGTCAACTCTAATAAGTATCAAGGTGTCTAATTTAAATTATCTGGACTGCCACCAATCTACAATAATGTAGCATGCATTTTAGAGTGTCATATTTTGGTTTCTCTATTGGTTGCCTGTTTATTTGAATGAGGTCCTTTGGATTGTGAGTTACAGATTTGTGAAGGTTTGCTCTTGGAGCAGTAGGATAGGAATCTGGTACTCTCTTATGATTGAGCTAACCTGTCTCAGGTTATCGAAATTATGTTTCTGGTTTTGCATTTGCACTTTGATTGGGTCTGTTGCTGCTAATTGCAGTAATCAGCTGAGATTAGTTATTGGTTGAGGTCTCACTACAAACAGTAAAAAAGAGTTATTATTGTTAAAGAATATCCTGTGATGTCCTGTGAGCCATTAGAGACATTTTACCTAACTTTACATTCTCCCAAGTAAATAACCCATGTGGGTCTCTTTCAAGATTTTGCATGAGAGATTGTAACATTACGATTTTTTCCAAACTGCTTTTTGCAAAATAGTGCAGGACAGATTCCATGAGTCATCTTTCAATATATTTGTACCATACTACATTTTCCTCTTCTTTGATTTGGTAGACACAGTCAGGGTTAGAGGGTATTAGACTAGTCATGCTTTTGTATTAAAGAGCTTCTCCCTGATTTTTGGTCTTCCCAAGAGAGGGTCTGATTTTTCACTTCAAGCATCTTAGCATTTGGGGGGAATCTCTTTTATTTCCTTTACTGCATGTAATGGTCTTTCTATGTTGTCATTTTCCATTACTGTTCATGATGTTCATTCTGTATTGATAGTCTCAGAGTAGGTCTAATTTGGGGCTTCAATCTCTTTATTGCTTGAGAGACTCTTTTTGACATCCACCCCTGAGCATGTTGATCTTTACAATTTGTCATTATCAAAGATGATTGAATGGAGAGGTCCAGTGTTCTTAACTTCAGCGATACTGTCCTTTATTTTCTTCACTGAGCATGATAGTTGCTTGATGGTTAGTTGCTTAATGTTTTCTCCTTGGGTAAGTTTCTACTTATGAGCCTTACACTCCTTAGCTTAAGAGAGACACTCAATAAATTCCATCCCTGAGCATGACAATCTATCTATGGGTCAGTCTTGGAGAAGTCTTTTTGGATGTTCAGTTGACTTCATTTGAGGAAGAGACTCTGACTTCCTTCTCAAAGCATGGTTATCCATCAATGTGGCCAGATTTTAAGATTCACTCTCCGTATTGTAAGAGATTCTCATTGAATTCTACCCTTGAACACATTGGTATTTTTATGTCAGTAATTTTGGATGCAGAACAGTGATGAGACATTTGCACTTCACTATTTAGTGGGCTCTACAGCACATAAACTGTTTTGTTTAGGAGTGTGCTTCTGGCCCTGCCATATTTTGTGAGGTGCAGGTGTTGCAGTGGTTTTCTGTCCTAGAGTCTCTGCTTAGCATGATTTCTGTGTTGCTCCTTATAATATGATAACACAATTAATGTGCAAGATGCAATAAAGCAATGAGGGAGCTGATAATAGATGTCAGTAAACCATTAAACCAGTATATAACCTAAATATGTATTTCAAGGTGAAAGAGTTTGGTGTAATGATTATCACGAAACTCAGTACATTTTATTGAAGGAAGATAAATTGAGTGGGGGTGCTTAAGAATGTGAGTAGGTGAGTCTTGCAGTACATTAGGGACCAGATCCATCATTACATTGCAATGCCCTTACGTCACACATAGTGTTGCAAGGGCAACGTAATACTCAAGTCAGATTTACAAAGCAACACAAGGCCACCTTGTGTGACTCTCCATTGCTTGGTATATCTGGAGTAACGCAGGGCAAAACAAGGGGCTCCCTTGCATAACTCTGCCTTTGAGAAGGCATTCTATTGGTGAAGCATGGGTGTTTCCACGCATCCACCCATCAATTTTGGCACATTCATAGATTTACCAAGACTGCTAAACCTGGGAATGCATCAACATGCTACGCCTTTATGGAAGAGGAGAAACAAGTAGAAATATCATATTTTCTATGTGTTCTTTCAGCTTTCTAATTGTGCTGCATACAGCACAATTGGAAAGATGAAAAAGCCTTGAAGGATTATTGTTGTGCAGGAATCCACACCTTCCTGAGCAAAAGCAATCCTGTCCAAAATGCAGGCCTTCTTGCACCATAAGGGTGCCTGCATTGGTGCTAGAAGGATTATTGTGTGCCAGTGCAAGTAGACACGAGGAATGTGCCATATACTGGAAAATATGGCACATTCCTGCCTTCTCCCTTTTACTCATATCAGCAAGTTGTCTGGCTGCACTGTGCTGCATGAAATAATGATAATTCTGGCACAAGGTATTTATTTTCTATATTACAAGTAGTGGGGGTGACACCTTACGATTTGCAAGAGACTGGGAGAAGGTGTGAGCAAAGTTGAAACTTGGCTTTTGGTAAGGGGATACATTTAGAAACTGCCATTTGAGACCCAAGTGAGAGTTTCATGACTGGTGCCTTCTGAATCATGGAAGCAGCCATCTGTTGGACAGGGCCCCTTCTTCTTCCACCCCCTACTTGAATCTTCAAATGTTGCTTGCTTAGCATGGGGCAAAGAGGGTGAAATGAAAAACTTGTCTACAAAACATTGCAGAAATCAGAAAAAAAAAATCTCAATCTGTCACCTAGCGTTTCTATCACCTGCTGGGCCTTAGGATGACATTGGGAGTTAGGTGCTGGAGTGGGCCATTCACAGTATTAAATTCTAAGTGTGTAACTTAAGACAAAGATGCTGTTTTTCACATTGTAGTTTTAAATAACATCACCATTGTGTCTTTAATATCACTAAGAATTCTATGATAAATAAGCAAAAAACAAACATTTCTATTATTTATAGTTGCCCATCTCCAATACTTTAGATCCAAGCTAGCACTGAATGTTTTTTTTACATTTACTATATGTATGTAAAATGAGTTTGACTAGCAAACATGAATTTGTTTTGATTTTTCAGAAGTTACTCTACAGAATTGGAATTACACACTTTAGAGTCCATGTTGCCCTACTCCACAGCCACTACAATTTTAAGAATATTGTGCTGTTACACACTTATACAGTGGGCAAATTGCTTGACAAGATACATTACTTCTAGATTTCAGAAATAAATAACCTGAATTGATCTACATTTCTGTTCTATTGTAAATGTTGAAACCCTGTATTTATCTGTTTAAATGTCATATTGTTTGGGCTGCATATTTCACACAACTGGTGAACATTTGGGAATCATACTGTGACATGGAGTATGAGATGTTATTCAGTTGTTTTTTTTCATGCTAAGAGAGACCTTTGGAGCATCAGAAATGTTAATGTGTTTATTTAAGGCTCATGTTTGCTTTCATTATTTCCTTTAAAATCACAGTTTTGTGATGTGCCGGTGGCACAATCTCCAGGCCCATATCTACAAGGCCACACAAAGCCACTTTGTGTGGCTTTTCATGGCCTTGCAGATATGGAGTAAGGAAACCTAGCGCAAGTCGCTGCATTGCCTCACTTTGCATCTAAGAGGTGTTCTATTGGTGTTGCAGGGGGTTTTCTCATGCAACACCCATGGATTTTGACGCATTCCCAGATTTACAAGGATTGGTAATCCTGGGAATTCATTAAAAGCCTATGCCTCCAAGGAAAGCGTAACAAGGAGAAATAACTCTTTGTTTTATCCTCTATGTGTGCTGCGTTTAGGGCGTACCTTCCTGTATAAAAACCATCATCCCTACAATGCAGACACCCTTGCACTATGGTGTAAGGATACCTGCTTTTGCCCATGGTAGCCAATTGTGCGCTAGCGCAGTTGAAGTGGACATTAATGCGTTGTATCTTATTACAGTGCATTATTGCCCTTTTCTTTTGACGCAGGGCAGTGCAGCAAGAAACCTTGCGCCGCAGCCCTATGCCAAAATATTGTAAATATGCTCCTAAATTGTGGTCTGCAACTTGCACTAGCACAGCACTGACTTTAATTAAATACCGTTATCAATTTTGATATTTTCAAGATGTCATCCGATACTGCACAATTTAGTTATGGTAAGTTAATTCTGCAAATATTTAAAATGGCATTATTCCAAAATATCAAGGGGCAGATTTAAGAGCCCTTTGTGGCACTCTAGCGCTGCCTTAGTGTAATTTTTTTAATGATAAGGCGGCATGAATGTGGCCTTTTCCGCGTGCCATATTTACAAAGTATCCCTTTGTAACCCTTCGCGCAAGGAGGCCCGCAAAAGTGCTGCAAAGAAAACTACAAGATTTCATTGTGCATTTTTTGTCATAATTTTTTTCAGAAGTTTTGACGCTAGTGGAGCAAAGAGCACATTTTTATGCTGTTGTTCCTAATACCGCCATGGTGCCCCGTATCATAAATACAGCACACACATGGTGGCGTTAGGGGGGCAGAAGAAAAGTGGTGCTGCATTGGATGCAGCGCCACTTTTCTTAAATTTAGCCCCAAATGTTTAGGACCCTGCTGTCAAAGAGTGTGAAAAAAATGCAGTTTACTGTTCGGGACTAGAATGCACATGGGATTGAACTCCTCTACTTGTCCATCTTAGTTTTCTAAATCATAACAGTAAACAGCGATTGTGAGGGAACAGTGTTTATCCTCATTTATTGTTCATTGAGTTGATCATATTAAAATTATAGTAGACAGCAAATGTTTCTCCAGGTTAAAGGTAGAACACCGTGTTGGTTCAAAGTAATACTTAAATATGTTGAGAAAAATAGAGATAAATTATCATTTCGTCAAAGGCAATTCATTTTTCAAAGGAGTTCATAATTGTAACCAATATGGAAAATTCAGGAAACTCAGGTAGGTTAAGGAATAATTCTATTAGTGTGCTTCATGTGTGGTTTGATAAAAAGATATCGGAGAGCAATCCAAGCTCCACAACGTCATATCGCTAACGGAAAAAAAAAAAACAGGAAATTCATTTTTGAGTAATTATGAAAGTTTCACAGCGCTGCTAGCTTTTTTATTTTTGCTAAATATTTGCTTCCAGCAGAGTGTATCTTAATTTGCAAAACATTGAAATCTGTCATTAGAATTTGACCGGCTGCCTGGCATTGTCAAATGCAATAACGTATCTTTTAATAGCTTTATATCTAGTAAGGGTATAACATATCATTAGTTTAAGTGTATTTGCAAGCAATTACCCCACCAGGCTATTTGTGAAGGCTCATGTAAAATTGATGAAATCCTGACATGCTTAGGCACTGTTCATTTAACTCTATTCCTTATGTATAGTAAAACAGAATAAATAATTCCACAGGCACTCACGAGCTACCACCAGGCATTTTCATCCTTGAGCGATGTCTTTTGCTAATCATCCTGAGAAACAGTTTCAATAAAACTTAATTTTCAAAAGATACACCAAATTATGTATCCCCCTTGATGTCCTTGAATGCCTTAACTGAAACATAAGTTCGAGTCTGTTGCCTTTTGTCTGTATATGTTGATTAATGGAAGGAGGTTGTTTGCCAATAGCTATCCCAAAAAAGCAGACTTTTTGACATCCTAGTTTGTTTTGCAATAAAACTGATTAATCCGTTTAAAACTGCACTGTAGATTTAAAAAATGGTGGTAGCATGTCCCTCTTTACTTCTGCGTTTTCTGTAAGTATTCGGGTTGAGGAGTTGGCAAGTGAGGACATGGTTTGGTATGAAAGTTTATGAATGCCCAGAAAGAAACACGAGTTTGTTGACGTTTATTCCTCTCTTACTCCTTCCCATTTGAAATGGTTGGGGATTTACTCCAGCAATTGATTTGAATACCTTCCCCACCAAGGTGGTTAAGGGGAGGGAACATCTTTAAAAAATGATTTTTTTCCCATGGTAAAAATATTTTCTTCCAGAGAAAAAAAAGAATGTATATTTCCGAAGAGTTTGCCTTTCCCATAGCAGCCCCTGATTCGCAAAAGGTAAACTTATATTTTTGTGTAAGTTTACTCATTTTCGGAATTCACAAACTACGATTTAATCAAATCTTAATGACTACGGAGACTCCACAGTTAAGGAGAACTCTGCACATAAAAAGATAGGCCTCCGTTTCTCAGTTTTCACAAGCTACGATTCACAAATAACTTTTTATCTGATGAGACTTCGCAGTTGGGTTGGAGAACTCCACATATGAGATGATAGGCCTGTCATCTATTTCTGTGCAGACTTCGCTGCCCTGATTGTGGAGGATCTGCAGTCCTAAAGTTAGATTAAATCTTAGTTTGTGAATACTGAAAAAGAGTGATTTTACAAAAAAAGTGTAAGTTTATCTTTGTGAATCAGGCCATTGATTTTTACTGGGCATACAGATCTACAATGTTGAAATAGCCACTGTCACATAACATTCCCAGTAGTACATTTGTAAAGTTGTGATTTGTCCTACTTCCCAGGAGTACTACTGTCAATGTTTGTGAATTGCTAAACCTGGCACAACTTTGTGTAGGAGTACAGGTGGGAGTGCAGTTTTATGCATACTATTCAGGAAGCAGGTTCTCTGTTTTGTCAACTAACATAAATAATGGGATTCTTTCAAGATTGAACATGTTTAAATTACTTCTGCAATTGAAGCCATATTTAGTGGTATCTTCTCAACGTGACTTGAAGAAAAGAATTGACATCAGAAACATGATATACCTACATTCTAAAACCCATCACAGGAGTTACAGTTGTTTTCTTCTGGATGCAATATCTGCCAGGTGAGATTCAGAGATTTCATTAACTGCTAGGAAGTAATTTAAAATTGATTCAGTTGCAGAACATGCCATGGGTCTGGTTAGCGGAGTCCTAGAGCATAGAGTCAAAAAACAGACATCATTAGTGCAAACAAATGGGGATGACCATTCAAAAAGAGGCACATTGTTACCCCCTCCAACGAAAGGAGAGGCGCAAGTCAGCCATTCACTTGACAGTTATCACCATCTATGTAGAAGAACTTGCTAAATCTGCATGAACATGGTCAGTTCCAGGTTTGGGGTTATCGTCTCTCATTTGCATGGGCCACGAGAGGCATATGCTCAGTTTGAACCCGAAAGTGAGTCCCAAACAGTTAGGGACTCAGCTTTTTCAGTAACCAAACCACAGCAAAGGCTTCCCTCTCTATAGCCCTCCTACACTGCGCTTTGGGGAGTAGTTGTCTACTGTTAAAGGCAGCAGGTTAATCCTTACTCTTATCATTTGGCTGTGATATCACAGCTGTAGTATCATGTTCTGGCACCTGTTTGGATCACAAACTCTGCTGAAATCAGAAGCATTGAGTACAGCCAGTGTATTTAAAATAGAACCTATACCAGAGGGCTATGTGGACAGAGATGGGGTGTTGGTTGAGTCAGTCGGGGGGGGAAGAGGAAAGGGTCTCAAAGCTGTCGGACCAGCTTTGAGAATAACAGAGCTAAGTTACTGATATTGTCTAGGAAATTATCTGGGCTGAGTAGCAAATTGACTGACTCCGGGTGGGCCACTTACATCAATCACCATGTTATATGAATATTTCAGGAGACCTGGGCAACGGGCCCTGTCTAATTGAATGGGTTTCTATCTTATAATGTGGGGGCCTAGCCTGCCGCAGGGGGTAGTGGTTGGGCTAAGGGAGGTGTCTTGGTATTGTCAAATAAGAACTTGCATTGTACTCACACGGCCCTAAATATTGATTCATCTGATTTATTAGGTATACAGCTTAAATTTGAGCAAAGCTTTAAACTTGTAATAATCAATGTCTATGCTAGATCTGTGTCGTGGGGTGTGGAATCTCAGACCTTGGCACAGTTGAGTGAATTCAAAGACACACTGCATCATTCTCTTACTATAGTGGCTGCAGGTGATGTCAATTGTTCATTTTAACCTTCTTTTTATAGTAGCGATTTGACTGTGAATGAGGATGAATACTGGGGTATTCCCCGATTGAAGGGAAGGTGACTGCATACTCGTTCATGCGCCGCCCTTCAGTTAACAGAGTTGTATTTCAAGCGTGGGCTTAGGGCCTGTAATGGCTGTACACCCTTGGATCTATGTAATGCTCCCACCTTCAAGCGCGGCCAGTATACTAGTGTGATTGACCCTCTGTTTTGAATATGGATTAAGAGCATGCAATGGACACACTTGTTCTGATTCGAATATTGCACCTACTTTTAAGCAAGGGTTGTTTTCCAGTTTTATTGATTATTTTTTAGTGGATGTTAGGCTTTGGTCGTTGTCAATAGACATGAAGGTGGACCTTCGTCACAAGAGTGACGATAATCCCCTGGTCCTTATCTTACACAGTAACGTATTAACAAGATCGCAGAATAACCATATTACTGTGGTTCAAGGGCCCCTCCTGAACAATAATCATACTTGTGTTAGTTGGCCAAAAGTAATGTCTAACCCTTATTCAATTATTTTTAGATGTTATGGCCGGATATGAGGGGCATGAGGTTAGTGACATTCCAATCCTTAGCATTCATGAAGGAATGGTAAGGAATTTACAAGATATTTTTTACAGGAAGACTACTACCAAGCAACCCTCTGATAATTTTAAAGCCAGTGAGTGGTTTAATAAGGATTGTTCTAATCAGCCATTATGACTCATTCACAAAGGGCGATTAGAATAGCTAGACTCGCCTATAATAAAATCTTAATTCAGGCAAAGAAAAGTTGGGAAGACATAACTTGGCAGAAATCGCTTGATGCAACTAAACATAATGACAATGGGACATTTTGGAAGTTATTGTCCAATAGACATAGAGGGGGCAATGGTGCAATTTGTACGTACATCTAACCTGAAAGCTGGGTGGAGTACGTTTCTCAACTTTGTGCGTCACCTAGTATTCCTGTGATGCAGGAGCCCCTCCCTTTGCAGCTGGCTAGAATGTGTCATAAGCCTGTTGATCAGAGTATGGAAATTTGTAGTCATTAAGACTGTATTGTTTTTTCATTGGTGGAAACTACAGCCGCTATTAGTTCTTTAAAAAATCTGCCAAAGCACCAGGCCCTGATAAGGTACCGGGGCTCTTTTTAAATCTGAACCAGTAATCTGGTCCTGGTATATAAATATGATATCAAATGCCATAGCCGCAGGAGGCCCAATTCCAAGTACTTGGAAAGGAGCTGAAATAATCCCCATTTTTTAAAAGGGCGATGTGAGTTCCCCTGCTAATTATAGACCAATTAGCCTCATTGATAATCTTCAGAAAATCTTTGCTAAGCAGCTTTTGGATAGGCTTTTGGACTGGGCACAGGAACACCAGGTGCTATCTCCACCTCAGGCGGGCTTTCACCTGAAAATTAGCACAGTGGATCCGGTTTTTAGGCTGACTCTCCTATATTGGAAATATGTTGTCCTGGCGAAGCAAAATGTATATGTTGTTTTTGTGGACCATCAGTCTGCCTTGGACATGGTGCCCAGAGAAAAGTTATGGGATGTTCTGCACAGAATAGGTACCCCTGTTAATATAATCTATCTGCTACAACGGTTGCATGAGAATACATATGCCCAGGTGAGATGGGGTAGCCTGGGAGAGTTAACTGATCATAAGGCTGTCCAGCGGGGGGTTCACCAAGGATGTGTTCTTGCACCAACTCTTTTTACTTTATTTATTAATGAGGTGGTGCATGTTGTGTTTTCTTGTCAAAATGATGCTCCCTCCATTAATGCGCAAAAATTTCCCATATTACTCTTCGCAGATGATTCTCTTCTCATTTTTAAAACTCCTATGGCTCTTCAGATCCTTGTTGATAGGTTTAATGCTTTCTGTGCAGATCATGGTCTGGAACTTAATGCCAGTAAAACCTAACTGATGGTACTCATTTCAGGACCAGTTAAGAGATGTACTGCTACTTTAGATGGGGCTCCCTTAGGCAAGGTTTGCTCACTAGATATTTGGGAGTAAGAATCACAAATACCATGCACTGGGAGGACCAGATCAGTAAAAGTGTTTCACTTCTTTAGCACAGGTCAGGCGCCAATCTGCGCTTCTATAACAGCACTGCCACGAAAGCTGTTTCTCCGGCTATTAAGATTTATTTGGCAAAAGCGCAAAGTGCTGCGGCCTATGGTGCTGAGGTAGGGGCTCTTTTAATACCAACAAATTGTCTGTGGGTGAAAAAAATGTCATCAGAGCTCTACTTGCATGTCCACGTAGTACACCCTTGACTCCGGTCTTTTTGGATCTCAGGCTTAATCACATCTCTGATGTGATAGCCCTGAGACCCTTATTTTTCTGGGTAAGGATCTGGACTACACCAGAGCTTACTGTCTATACTGTCTATAAGGACTCCTTCTAGACATTCTAAATAGATCAAATGCAGTCTCTATCCCCTGGCTCAGGTATGTGTCTAAATGGTTTCGTACCCTGAGACTTGGGAACTATTGGGAGAATCCTCAGAATTTGGGAAAAGCCCAGAAACAATTTCTGAAATCTGTTTATTGGTCCTGTGTTAGAAATAATTATTGTCTATGTACATCACATGGACGACTGACCGACAAATTCCTTGATTTTAAATAATATCCGTGGTTTGAATCTTATTTTGATTTTATCCCTGAGCTACTGGGCAAGAGTTTGTGTGCTTGTTTTAGATTCAGGTGCTTACCGTTAATGTCCTAAATCAGTAGTAGGAGACCACTACCAAAATCCAATCTATGTTCTGGCTGTAATCATGCTTCCGAATCTGTTGCACATTTTTTGTTTTTCTCTCCAGCGTATGCCTTTCCCTGACATAAATGGATTTGCCCAGCTTGCCGGAATATGGGCATAAGACAATACAGTGTTGCCCTCAGGATACTGAGGAGCGATACTTCACTCGTTTTAATTTGTGTGGTTAGCAAGTTCCTTGTGGCCACATGGCATACTCGCACCTGTTTTTAAAAATCTTATCTTATTAGTGATTGATGTTTTTATCTTCTTATTAATTTATTTATAATGTATGTAATATTTGGATTGCTGTGGTTTTATGCTTTGATGATTACTTATGACCGAATAAATCTTGTGTTGATTGATTGACTATCTTTTAGGTGATTAGATTATAGCCTATGTTGGAAGACATGAGGGTTGATTCCGGCCATGACAGTGAACATAATTCTTACATTTTTACTCTCCTTGGTGATGGATATTTGAGGTCACAGTATAATTGTTTTACCATGGCGACAGAGCCATTAATGCAAATGATTAAACACGAGTAACCTGGCCGAAGGTGATGTCAAATTCATACTTCTACAAGGAGATTTATAATTTGTTTGTTGACGCTTTATCCAGGTATGAGGAACACAAAGTAGGAGATATTCCAATTCTCAGTATTCATGCAACCCTGGTTCCTAAACTACAAGAGATTTTCTACAGGAAGGCTACTTCCATGAGGGTTATTCGCATTCACAAAAAAGTGGTTTAATAAAGATGGTTCAAAGGCAAAATCAGCCTTAAAGCTAGCTGTTTCGATCTGTTCACAGGGGATAATCAGGACGGCCAGGAATAAATAAAATAGGGCTATAGTGCAGGCGAAGAAAACCTGGGAGGATACTGTCTAGCAGAATTTGCTTTAAGGAACTAGATTCAATGATAACAGGACCATCTGGAAGGTACTTTCCCAATGCACCAGTGATGGAGGGAGCTTCTATTGTAATCATATTTAACCAGAGAGTTGGGTTGACCAGTTTTCCAACTTATATGTTCCACCTAGTGATACATCTATTTATGGCTCCTCTTCTTTATGGCAGTCCATGCCCAACCCCTCGATAGGAGAGCATGGGGTGGGTAGTAACAGTTCTGATGACATAATTGTCTTTACTTGGGGTGAAACTAGTGCTGCAATTGTCTCTCTGAAATCTTCTAAAGCTCCTGGTCCAGATAAAATACCAGGAGATTTATTTAAATCTGAGCTGATAATCTGGACCAGCTAAATAAATATGGTATCTAATGCTGTAGCAGCTGGGGTCCCCATCTCTGACACCTGGAAGGGGACCAAAATAATACCTGTTTATAAGGAAGGTGTAGTGAGTTCTCCTACTAATTGCAGATGAATCAGCCTTATTGATGATCTGCAAAACATGTTTGCAAGATAGGTTCTTGATAGGCTGTTGGAGTGGGTTGACACCAATCACGTGTAGTATCCCCTCCAAGCTGGCTTTCGACCCAAAACTAGTACTGTGGATCAAGTCTTTCGGTTGGCTCTCTTATATTGGAAGTATGTTTTTCTTGCCAAACAAAATTTGTATGTTGCTTTCGTGGCCCTTCCGTTTGATCTAGTTCCTAGAGGGAAGTTGTTGGAGGCCTTATATATAGAGGGCATACATAGGAATATAATACATCTACTAGTGCAGTCACATGAAGGTACTTATGCTCAGCTGAAATGAAATGGGGTAATCAGAGAGAATTAACTGATCATATTCCCATAAAGAGAGACGTTCGTCAAGGTTGCATCCCAGCACCAACATTATTCACCCTATAAATAAATTGGGTGGCTCAGGTCTTATCTTCTTGCCAGAATGACGCTCCCACTCTAAATGCACCAAAAATCCCCATTTGACTTTTTGCAGACAATTTTCTCCTCATCTGCAAGACACCTATGGTGCTTAAAATTTTTTGTTGATAGGTTCCTAGCTTTTTGTGTAGACTGTGGTCTGGAATAAAATATCAGCTAAACTAAATTGATGGTATTCAGTCCTAGGCCAGCCAAGAGATGCACTCTACTAGTTGATGAAGTCCCCTTGAACAGGGTAGGCTACATAGACTATCTTGGCATTTATATTTCAATAATTTTAATGTTGAAAACTAGGAAAAAAGCTCCCTTCTCTTACAACATAGGTCGGCGCCATCTTGTGCTTGTATTAAAGCACTAGCAAGAAAATTGTATCTCCGGCCCTAAAGATCTATCAGGCAAAACCACAAAATGATGCCACTTATGAAGCAGAGGTGTGGGGCTACTGGTAGGCTCCAAAATTGTTTGTGAGAGAAATTTTGTTGTTGGAGCATTATTAGTTTGTCCAGTTAGTACCCCTCTGGTTCCTATTTATTTTGATCTAGGTCTTAATCGAATTTCAGATATGCTAGCATTTAAACCTCTGTTATACTGGGTAAGGATGTGGACTACTCAGTATTTACAGAGATTCACTCTCTGAACTTAAAAAAAAAAAGCCTAACATAATTTCCATCCTATTGTTTAAGTATCTGTCCAACTGGTTGTGTAAGTTGCATCTCTGGAGCTACTGGGAGAATCCCCAGGACCTAGGGAAAGCCCAAATGCAATCTCTGAAGTCAGACTACTGGGCATATGTTAGGGAGAACCATCTTCTTGATTCAAATCATGGGCGGTTGACTAACCACTTTTTTAAATTAAAGTGGAATCCCTGCTTTCAGTCTTTTTTAAACATCATTCTGGGAACCCCTTGCTCAGAGTTTGGATATCCTCTTTCATTACAGGTGTTTGCCATTATTGTCTTTTACTAGTAGTTGGAGGAAAACATCTGATTAAAATTTATGCCCAGCCTGTGGTCTAGTCCTGAATTCTGCTGAACCATTTCAGTTTTTTTGCCCAACATAATCAATCTCCTGATGTAAGTGGATTTGCCCTATTTGCCGGAGTCTGGGCTTCAGACAGTACGCTACTGCTTTTAGGATTTTAAAAAGTGGCATTTCAATTGTAATGGTGCTGGCAGTAAGTATGTTTTTAGTTGCCACACGGCGCACACGTACCCATTTTTTAAACGAAGGTTAATCTCTATTTTGTACAGATGGTTGCATTTTCATATGAAATTTATGGTTAAAAGTTATTCGAGCAAATGTGCATGACTTGTGGTATGGGGATTGTCTTTTCATTGCTGTTTGTGTTTATTTGATGGTTTTACATTTTTATACGTATATTTATATGGATTATTCTTTCTTTCAAGTATGCTTTGATGGTTCTTTTTAATGAATGAATAAAGCTTTGTTTGATTGACAGGCAGTGTATACATCACCGAATGTCAAAGGCATTCTGACACTCATCAGTTCATATGATCTTATTGAGCTGCTTTTTGGAAGTTAGCTCTGCCAGGATGAATACAATGGTCTCATATCCATTGACAACGTAGTGCATATTTGACCTTTTACTAACACTTTTCAGGTTAAGAATGTTGACTCGTGCTATACAGACAAGTGGGGGGCACTCTTTTTGAAACAGAACTTATGAAGCATTTGATAAAATGTCCACTGTGGCTTAGATTTGCACCTAATAGGACCTGTTTAGATACACTGTCAGAATCACTCTGTGCAAGATTTGTGCCAGCACAGGACACATTACAGAGTATGAAAGCATGGAGCTCTTCAATCTGAGGCAGGCTGACTGGTATTGACACATTTATTAAACAAAGACAGCATAGTAATTTGATTGAACAGAATCTGTTATGGCGCCCACTTATATGTTTTATTTTTACTTTGATAGGCTTTACAACAACTGTTATCAAATGACTTGAGACTCATGCTCACATTCTTTGAATTGTATATGCAACTTAGTTATGCACTAGTGAATTACGTATGTAAGCATGATAGCCCTTTATTTAGTTTATTGTAGTAATTTAGATTTTACTGGGATATGTAAGTAGTGAAGGGAATTCGCAGGGCCTGGCCTGCAGCCAGGACCTGGGGCCCACCATCCACATGCAGTCAACCCCACAGGTGACACACAGCAATCCTCTACGGACCTATTACGGCCCCAGTGAACCCATCCCCGGGGCCCACCCAGTTGCTATAAGGGGAGGAGGAATCTGCAGCCTCTCTTCCTGGGATAATTTTGGGCCAGGCCGAGTCAATTACTGAAAAAGGAAGAGTGCCATGCGACCCCCTCCCTGGAGGCCCAGACAATTAGTAAAAGGGGTGGGGAGCCATGCAGCCCTCTTCCCTGGCCAATCTCAGCCCTGGGGACTCATCCTTTGGGACCAGCCACTTAGTGCAAGCAGAGGGGGCATGCAACCTTCCTCAAGGCTGAGTTTGGCCCCAGGGACCCCATCCCGCGGGGCCTGGCCTCTTCAAGCTGTGTGCCCTGACTCAACAAAGGGCATCTAGTGTGCACTGTTGGGGACTGCTGAGGGAACCTCTATGCCCACAGGGTCCCAGCCGGCTCCCCACCTCTAGCGAGAGCTGGCATTGCTTCTGCATGCATAGAGCAGCAAAAATGTTGCTCCCTGCATGAGGGACCAATTTTTTTATCTGTTTTCCTTCCCGCATCGCAGCGGTCAGGGAAACAGATGAAAAGTCCACTCCTAGCAGGTGGAAGCAGTTGTCTGCTCCTGTCTGCTGGGGGCGCACTTACTGCTCTCACTTGGCAAGAACTGTCAAACCTTGTGCCAAGCAAAAACAAACATCTATGTCCTGAGGGTGGGCACCGTAGGACATAGGGAGCTCTCCCTGGGAGGTGGCGTCCCAAGGGCCATTAGTGGCTCCAAGAGGTGGGCCATGTGGACCCCCTCCTTTTTATTGTCAAGGCCTGGCCCTGGGGAGGAGATGGTCACCGGGGCCGAAAATGGCCTGGGAGGGAGACTGTGTGGCTCCGTGTGGCTTCCCTCCCCCTTTTGGAAAATCACCTTGGCTATGGGGAGGTGGTCTTTCCTGGGGCTGTAAACGGCTTTGGGAATGGGATGTGCAGCCCCCTTCCCCTTAAAATTATTTTTGCTTTGTCCGGGGAGATGGTGGTCCCCAGGACCGAAATTGACCATGCAGGGTCATGTGTTCCCCTCTCCCCAAAATAATAATTGAGGTTTGTTCCTGGCGCTAGGGGGTTCCACCACATGGTCTAGAGGGTCATGGTATTCCCTACCCCGGCCCCTTCTCTTTTGTTTTACTTTTTTTGGGATTGAGTCTGAGTCACAAAATGGCTGCCAACAATTCCTGGTTGAAGTGATGACAGTCACACAGATCTCAGCATGAGATTTGATGGATCCATTGAGAATCTGTGCCCCTTGAAACAAATTCGTTTTTCATTAATAACGCAAAAACTACTGAATGGATTTAGACCAAATTGTGAAAAGGGTGCTTCCTGGACCAAGAGCTAGCTTTCTGCCAAATTTGGTGTAATTCCGTCCAGCAGTTGGCGCTGTAGTCATGTCTAAAATCACTATGGGGAATTGCATGGGGAAAATGCACTTTGGGACCCCCTTTTTTTTAGCCCCCCACTTGAAAAATCACCCGAAACTTTCAAGACAGCAACTGAAATGAGTGGCAAAGTAGTTTGTAAAATAATGTGAAGATTCGTCAAACGGCTCTAAAGTTATAGTCAAAACAAAAAGCATTCTTCCTATGGAAACTAGGGGCCTGATGTAGAGTTTGGGGGATTGGTTACTTCTGCACAAGCGTGATGGTATCCTGTTTGCAGTATTACGATCTCTTTAGTCTATAATGAAATTGTAATACAACCGACGGATATACGTCACATTTGTGATGGATTAACCCCCTCCACCAAATTCTAAACCAGGCCTTTGGTCTTAACTATAACTACCCACTAGTGACCACCAGTAGGTAATATATCTGTGGCCCAGCAGCAATGCTGTGATTGGCTGGCCTCAACCTGAAAGAAAAGTTGTGGCTGCCATTTTGTGAATTGGGACATGGTTCCCAGGGGGAACTGAAGTGTAAGAAAGATATAAGAGACTAGGTTAGAGGTATACTGAACCCATGGGACTGATAGAGTGGTCTCTGAGGGACCCCTCATTGACAAGAAATTTCCTAAAAATGTTTTTGGGGCATGGGAGGGTCTATGTATCCTCCACGGTGCTCAGTGTAAATCCTTGTGAATCTGACACACTCACTCACACATCCAATCAGTCAGACACCCTCTCACATATCCATGTAGCTACTCACACGCCAATACACACATTGATACAGTTACTGATACATCCACTCAGAGACCCAGATAGCCACTCACAGACCCACACAGACACTCACACACCCATTTACAAGCCCACAAAACTACTTGCACACTCACACAGCCACATACACATCCATACAACCATTTATACATCCACTTATAGACCAAAACAGCTAGTTATACAACAACTCAAACACCCACACACATCTACTTACAGACCCAATCACTCACATACTACCTCAGAGATGCAGAAAACACTCACACATCCATACAACCACTCATACACCCCGTCACACATCCATACAGACACTCACAAACCCATACTGTCACTGATGCATCCACTCAGAGACCCAAAGAACCACACACACATATCCACTGCTGTGTGGGTGTGTGAGTCAATGCCTACATTCCCATTTAGAGACCCATGAAAACACACCCAGTCACAGACACATGCACAGGTACTTACACATCCAGTGGCATACCCACAGAGGCACTGATACACTCACTCACATAACCACTCACATACCCAGTTCCCCACCCACACAGCCACTCAGATACCCATTTTTACAACAATGCTCACACACTTACACAGCCTTTCACATACTGACATAACCACTTACGTGGCTACTCACTTGCTTGTAGTATGTAAACTAATAGTATGGAATGTAAAGTTAAATGTATTGTATTTTTGCTTTTTAGATATCTACTTTTGTTTATGGAGGAGGATTTACAATGCTGAGAAAAACAGAAAGGAGAAAACAAGAGCACAAAGGAGAAGAAGTAAGTAACATTGAAAGGAAAAATCTTATTAAAAAACTTCTACTTTGACAGTGAAACAGAAAGAATTTAAAGAAATATGATTGAGAATGTTTATAAATAGGGTAATACCGAATTTGGCATGAAACATGAATTTGTATAAGGGGAGAAGGCATGCACTGAAACAGAAACAAAATATTGAGAGTGTGATTGATAAAGTATTTGCCCTGAAGCACAAATTATTTATTTTGATACTAATTAGAATGAGAATGCTGGAAAAAACAGTATTGTCCATGAAGAAAAGAAGCCAAAAGTGCTTATTAAAAAAAGTAATTTTTGCAAAATCTTCCAAGGAAAATGGAAGCATATGACTAATACTGATGGTTTCTTTAATGAAGAAAGCTACTTACAACAGAACTCTTTAGTGCATGCAGTTGAAACAACTGGCTGACGCTATGAGACAAAAGAAGGTACACCTATTGCAAAAGAGGAGATATTTCCTAGAAATGTAGCGGAAGAGATAAGTGAAGAGGTATAAGGAAGGAGTTGACAGACTCCTGTATATAAAAGGTATTGCAGTAGTATTTGCAGTGTTCACCAGGAATCAACTGATATATTTAGACATTTTCCATATCAATTTTCAGATAGAATGCAAAGCGGGAATTTGCAATGTTGCACCCGATAGATACATTCAAAGTCAGGAAATATTCTAAATTACAAGAACACTCAATGGCGTGTCTATCCAGGAAAGTGTGCATAGGCACTTTTCATTATTTTCAAATGTTAGATGCTCATCATTCAAAAATGCAAAATTTAGTTAGAAGAATCTTTTTTGTAAAGAATCCTGCATTGTGATTAGAAGAATTGAAGAAAGCACTTCTGTATGGTGCAGTTTCATTTGTGTCTCTTTGGTCCAGAAGCGCAGTGTGGGTAAAATGAGGAGTTGGTATGTTCAGGTTGAAAGGAACAAGATACAGATATTAGTACTGATAACTTTAGATGAGAAATAGCTAAGTTGAATGCAGTTTCTACAGAGAAACTAAACCATGTGTGTATTTGTTGTTGGCACACCCACTACAAAGGCCACATTTGAAATGTGATGTGTATTTGAAAACTGAAGAAAAAACTAAGAGAATTTGCTAGAATTTGCTGTGTATTTATTTGCAGAGAAACCTTTTGATTTATCAACACAAGAGATCATGTGCAAGTATTGCTATGACAAATCAGAGGACAACACAATGATTGCCAGAGCAATACACAATAAGTTAGAGGTGGTTTAAGTTCCAGAGAAACTTAAATATCCGAATGTTTATGAAGGCATATGTGAAAGTTCTTCCAATAACGAGTCAGGAAACTGTAGAAATGTGAAGAGCTTTGCTCATGTAAATCACAACCCTCAGCAGCATCAGGAACAACCACCAGATAATAGAACTTTCATGGACAGCAGTTTTTCAGTGTTCAACATTCTAATTAGAATGCTTGATATGTCATAGTGTGACATATCAAGATATCACCACCAAATGCTCATACAATCTATACACCCTTTTCAAATAATAGTTTGTATCGCATTAAAGACTGGGAATCTACCACCCACTGAGCTTCAGAAAGGGCTTAAAGGTGGAGTTGTGTAGTTACCTTTAGATTTTAAATGCAATATTGAAACTGTGGGTGTGGAGAGAGATGTGGAAGTACCGCTTGTTATTCTAGTGAATGGTACCCACAAAAACAATAACATCTGGCAAGGTAAAGAAAGCTATTTTGTATCTTAAAGAGAACAAATTGTACTATAAAGATATAGATGTTGTCAAACATGGAAGTTGCATGGAACAAGAAATGTTGCCTTCAAGTGGACAGTTAGAAAAGTGGATAGAAGTAGATCAGAACACATATATGAAAACTACAGTATCCACCCACTACATTCAAAAGCAGTTATGAGGATGCCATTGAACTGTATTAGATAGAACAAGTTAAAGGAGCTCCAATGAGTGTGTAAAATAAATATTTAGAGGCCAATGTTTCCTCAACTATTTCCAACTGAGTAGGTGGATGATATGATAACTGCCCTGTGCAAATATTTGCAATAGAATATAAGTCAACAAAATTATATGAAGAGGAACCTAGATTTCAACAAAGTATTGCATATGTATTCTATCTATTTGAGAGTGGTTTGTCTGGACTGTCAAATGCTGTTAGTCATATTCTTAAAACAGGAGTTAATGTACAAAATATGTCTGCAGAAGTCTCTGTTAGGAAAAATCATGGAAGACATAAGAGGCTTGACTACAATTTAATACATTTGATTTCATGCCAAGGTGGGACCAATGATTACTAGTATCATCATCATGGTGAGCTCACGTCTATGTTGCAAAATTTAGGTTTACAAACTTGGTTTGTAACATTGAGTTGTGCAGAGTAAGCATGGGGATATTTACATACATTTTTGAGAGATGCAAACTCTATCATTAAAAGAATCAAACTGAAGACACCAGCAGAACTTTGTTCTTTAGATCCTGCAAATGTTTGTAGGAAATTTAACAACAGATTTCAAGCTATGTTATCCTTCATCTGCAACCAAAACACACATCTGCTGGAGAAATTACTGATTTCTCTTGATAGAAAGAGTACCAAACAAGAGATTCTCCTCAAATTCATATGCTGTTGCAGTTAACAGTTGCACCTAGATTTGAAACAGACACAGGTGAGTCTGTACTTTCGTTCTAAGAACAGTACTGTGTTTCCAATCACATACATGTGGAAAGTACTGTCAGTAGAAATAGAGAGGAAAAGGAATATTTTACACAAAATATTTTGGATTTTCAAGACCAGTTATTTCAAAAGGAACAGTGAACAGTTTTATGTCTGCAGCGAGACATACACTTACTAGTAAATCACCAAAAACACCTATGCTCTCAGGAGAAAAGGCTTTGAAAATATTAATGACTACAATCCTGCCATTTTGAGAATGTGGAATGCCACTATGTATATTAAATTTGTAGCAGACAACTCTAAATAGCTGTTACTCTTTATGTTACATCAAATATATATAAAAAAAACTGGAAAGACAGAGATGAAAGATGTATAGGAGAGGATCTCTGCTGAACAGTCTCTAACAAAAAAATGTACAACATCAGTTTGATAATGCTTTCACATGGGTTAATTGGACCCTATGGATGTTGTGATTGTTTGAGTTCTTCTATTTTGTATTTTAAGTTGAAAGGAATTGTTTGGGTTAGTCTAGGACTAGCATCAACTTGAAACAGAGTTTTGACATATTTTCAAGAAAATCAATATCTTACTGCATTTGAGCCAGGTGGTAGAGGTATTGTAAAAACAAACATGTTGGACATTTACTATCTAAAAGGGATTGCCCATCTTGAAAATGTTTGTCTCTCTGTACTGTACATATAGAAACAATGTGACAGAAAATGTAGATGAAGGTAAATTTACAGTAGTTGGTTGCAATTGGTGTATTTGGTATAATATGGCAACAGCAGTCTAATTAACCATAGAAAACTGAGCTGCGAGATTGTTGAAAAAAGAGAATTTTTTTATTTGGCATTTTGGAGCTTCCTAAACCTTGGCACTGTGAAACAGAAATACTAGGAGAGTTTGCCTGATGTGAAGATTCTTTCAATGCTGCAAAGGATGACACTGAGTGCTTGGCATTTGCAAACTACTTGAAAACTTTAAATGATGAAATTCAACAGGAAAATACAGTTGATGCTGAGGTAGCTATGGAGAGTTTGCAAAGTAGCCGAAGTTCAGGACCTCAAAGTCAGGATCAACTTGGACAGCCAATAATTAAAAATCAGGCTTGAAAACAAGACAGGAAACAATTGATTTGGCAGATTTAATTGCACATCTAAATGATGATCAAATGCAAATATATATGAAGGTTAAGGCTACAGTTGAGCATGGATTCCAAATGACAAGAAAGAGTATGCATGTTCAACATTTAAACCTATTCTGTTTTATGTCAGTGGTCAAGCTGGAACTGGTAAAGCTTTAATACACATTCTTACTGCTTTTCTCTAAAAGGCTACGGAGTGCAATTTTTCATGTGTGGTCACATGACCTAGGATTTAGGCCGCACACAATATCAAAGGTATTACTTTGGTTCTACTTTCTATGCAGCCTTTGGAATATGACAACTAACTGGAATATGAAAAGGTATCTGAAGTAAAAAAGGTAGAAGAAAAGGCCAAATGTGATGAGCAGAAATCCTTAATTATTTATTTAAGATAGCGGAAGAAACTCCAGCCACTCCTCCTCTGCTCCTTCTCCAACTGCCTACCCTCTAACATTCTAGGCAGTACCGTTCTTAGAGCAGGGGCAGCTGGAAGATACAATGTTACATAACAAATGTAAACAAAGAGCAAAGGAAGAAAAGATAAAATGACATAAACCATGTGATACATTTTACATATATTAATGTTTTTTCCAAACAAAATACCACACCATCTTTCCCCTTCAAACAAATAAATATATACATATATACATTACTTAATTTTGACAATTCTATTGATGTTCCACACACTTCCATCATCCAACTTAGCTGCACTTCTGTAGATTCTAATAATTTTAAAGACCCTACTAAAGTGAGACTCCCCTCCACAAGTTCTCCCAGGAAACCTGACTTTAACCAAATCACCCACACAAAAATGCATCTCTTTTACAGATTTCCTTATATCATACACTTGTTTTCTTTTCTCCTGGCAAGACAAATGTTTACTCATTGCTGAATCTCTCCTACTATCATAATTGAGTTGTTCCTTGGTATATTCCTTAACCCACGGAGGATTTACCACTGTGTGGGGTATACGTTTCTTGAACATGACAAATGGGGATTGGCCAGTGCTAGTTTGTGGCATGAACATATATTCCTCAACCTTCTTCTTGATCATAAATTCCCAATCACAGTCTAAATGATTTGCCAACTGGATGGTCTCTTTAACATTCTGTTGAAGCATTCCACCATTCCATTGGTTTCTGGATATAAGGCACACTTTTTTTGTAGAATCCCTCTTTTTCCTCAAAAACTCACACACAAGTTTAGACGTGAATTGAACGCCATTATCAGTCAAGATAGACCTAGGATTACCATCTCTGCTAAATACGTCTGTCAGGAATTCTACAACAGTCAAAGATGACACCTCAGAGGAAATCATGACTTCGGCCACCTAGATAACTCATCCATGAGAACCACCACATATTTTGAATGAGATTTATGGTTCAACGGTCCAAAATGTCAATGGATACCGAATCCCACACTTCACTGGGAATTATTTTGAGTATCATAGGTTGAGTTCTAATTTCAAATGACTTATCTGCTACATTACACTCCACACAATCTTGCACCTTCCTTTCAATAGTTAAATCCATCCCTGGCCACCAATACACTCCCCTTAGTCTTTCTTTAGTTTTGCAAATCCCATGATGACCACTGTGAGCAAGATCCATAATTCGCTCACGTAAATTACACGGGGGGAATCAACCTTTCCCCTCTTAACGCTATTCCATTCTGAATGGACAATTCATGCCAAATTTCACAAATTGGCAAGTCCCCAAGTAACTCATTCATCAGTCTTGAAAAACAGAAGCTACCGAACATAGTCCAAACGGCATCCGGTTGAATTTGTAAACAACATAAGGGGTGATGAGGGAAGTTAACAATTTAGATTCTTCACACAGTTGAACCTGGAGGTAAGCCGAGCTGAGATCTAAGGTGGTGAAGAATCTGGCATTACCCAACGAACTTATCATTTCGGTTATGTTAGGTAAAGGAAACCTGTCCTCAACTACTTCTTTATTCAAATTGCACAAGTCTACACATAACCTTATGTCTCCGTTGGCTTTAGAAGTAACAACAATTGGTACAACACATTCTGCAGCCTCAACTTTCTCAATGATGTTTTCCAACTCTAATCTCTGAAGTTCCCTTCTAACTTTGTCCCTCACACTAAAAGGAATGCTTCTAACTTTACATGCTATTGGTATCGCTCCTTTCTTAAGCACAATGTGATGCTTGTACCCTTTTACCACACCCAATTTTATTGGAAAAAACATCAGGAAATTCATTCTTGAGATCTTCACCCTCAGCACAGACCTTTTGAACTTGAACTTGAAGAACTGCATTAGGGTTCAATACAATATTAAGCAATTTCTGATGGGGCCAACCCAAAATAGTATCACCCACAAGAGGAATATAAATCTTTCCTTCAATTGTATTTCCTTTGAACGTGATCTTAGCCTCAAAATACCCTTTTAACTCAATAGGTTTTCCACCATAACTAAAAGGCATAACATCTGGTGGTTGAAGAGTTACTTTGTTGACAACATTTTTTAAATAATCTGACTCCGAAATCAGAGTCAATTTTGCACACCGAATCCATCATCATGGAAACCTTGACCCCATTCACATCACCACATCAATAGGATATTCACAGCGTACACTAGTAATACAGTTTACATCATTGACAACTTGTAAAAAAAAACGACCTCTCTTCATCTTCATCACTGCAAGCATACTCAATTTCATTCACCTTCACAACTTTCTTCTCTCCTGACTTGCAACACCTGGCAAAGTGCCCTTTCTTACCACATTTTTTACATAACACATTAAAGGCTGGAGAATCCTTGCTATTAGCTAAATGTGACAAAGAATTACATCTATAGCATAATAGTTTAGATTTAAATGATCCTGTGGGTTTTTTAGTTGCCACCTTTGCCTCAACTAAATGAACAGCTTTTAAGGCACTCTTGGACTTTCTTAAGTCTTCCATGCAAAGTTCAGAATGTTCAATTTGTTTTGCCACCATTATAACTTCAGCCAGGTTTGGATCGCCTTTGGACCACAAAGCTTCATTTATTTTGTCGCTTCTACATTCCAACATAAACTGGTCTCTAATGCGTTCCTCCACTGAGTCGCCAAACTTACACTGGGCAGCTAATTTTTGCAGATTTGTTACGAAATCCTCTACTGTCTCAGTTTCACCTTGCTTACATTTACCAAAGTAATATCTCTGTAGAATAATTGACACTTTTGGCAGAAAATGTCTATCCAACCTAAGCAAAGTTAACTCAAACTCATTCAAGTTCGTGTCACCTTCCGCTCCATCTGGGGAACTGATAACAGGTAAATTCTCCAAAATCTCCTGACCTTCTGCGCCCAAACAGTGTTGGAGAATGGAACTTTTCTGGTCTGCAGACAAATTACTTCCACAAACCCAAATGTACGTAAGGAAAACCTTCTTCCATTTACTCCACGGTATAGGTGGTTCACCAGGTAAAGACAAAAAAAATGGAGGCAGTGTGATATTCTGCATGTTTACCCCCCAAAAAATATAGTCTTTGGTCTATAAATACTTAAATTCACTTCCTGTAATACCAAGTTCACCATAAAATTTGATCCTTTAAAATGTAAGTATGCTATAATTATATTTAATAATCTACTGTAACGGAGCAGAGCATAGTAATGGAAATAAACATGGACACATTGTATAGCAATAGTTTAGCCAAAAGTTCTCTTTAGCAGAAAATCTTGTGAAAGCAGAACAATTTAAAGATGGTGTAGTAATTTATCGAAATGCATTTGAATCCTCAGGCTCGGGAACAGGAGAGAAATAAATCTCCTATTCCGTAAGTATTAAACGCCTGGTCGGGAAACTGCAGCGACCAAGACGTTGCCTAGCAACAGCAACCTCGACGCTGAGATGAAAGCGTTGGCAGGCAGCCAAGTCAAATACAGATCCTGAACGAAGACAAAACTTCTGACCCGTAGAGTCAATCCTCCTTCTGTGCGCGCTGTCACGGCACGGATAAAAGCGTTGGCAATGGGCCAAGAAAACCCATCTGCCAAATGCGAACACGACCTCCTGATGCGTAGGGAACAAACCCTCAGTCAAGGACATGCCTCGACCAAAGGCGTTGCCTGGAAACAGTCAACACACGTTCGCGAGAACCGCGCTGGCATAAGCGCTGAAGGAAAAAAAATAAAAGTGCAGGGATAAAAAGCAAAATCCCTGAAATTGAAGTGTCCTGAAGGTAACCTTCGATCCAGTAAAGCCTGCTGAAAGTCTGGCAAATATCCTCAGCTTAACACAAACTCCTCATAGGCTTGGATGTCCAGAAATCTTGAGGGCTGGAGTTTCAAGGGGCGCATCCCATCCTCGTTGCCAAAATGAAGTAAAAAGGTAGAAGAAAAGGCCAAATGCGATGAGCAGAAATCCTTAATTATTTATTTAAGATAGCGGAAAGAAACTCCAGCCACTCCTGCTCTGCTCCTTTTCCAACTGCCTACCCTCTAACATTCTAGGCAGTACGGTTCTTAGAGCAGGGGCAGCTGGAAGATACCATGTTACATAACAAATGTAAACAAAGAGCCAAGGAAGAAAAGTTAAAATGACATAAACCACATGATACATTTTTACATACATTAATGTTGTTTCCAAACACAATACCACAGTATCTGGTGAAGTTTGTCATGAAATATCAAGAGTGTTAATGGATTTGAAACCTTTAATGAGTGAAATGTGAGCATGACCTCAAACCTAATGCTTGCCTTTGTGCTCTGAAGAATACAAGATGTTCTGAGAACAGATTTGTATATCCTATTTTAAGGAAAACATTTCTTTTTTTGAGATCTACTGCAACTTACTTCTGTGAAGGGTCAGCCTGTGTCCAAAACACCATTCCATGATTAAACTAGAAAATGTTTGGCAAGCACTGGAAATGTCAATATTTGGTTAAAGTTTGAATATAAAGAATTAATCAGGAATATGTAATAATTATCTGACATTGACTATGGTAATATTTTGAAAGATATTAGTTTAGGTATTCTTTCAAAAGAGAGAAGATGTGTTGACAAAGTCATCTTCCTAAACAGCAGAACTAATGTTCGGGATTATACAAGATGGTAAACATATTGTGTGTCTTATGCCTACATTGGAGGAGTGTGCATTTTTGTTCAACAATGAATTGCAGGAATTGGAGAAAGAAGACATTTTGCACCTGAAGGCAAGAGATAAAATGGAACACCATGATGTTAGTGTACTTTTAAATGAAAAGTTACAAGCAAAACTGGATTCATTAGAAAAATCTGTTTCACAGACTAATGGATTGGAGAAATGTCTATGTCTATGCAAATGTTTAGGGTGATTTTGCACTTATATTGACATTGTTTAATTAATGGCGCTATGGGTAAAGTTTTTGATTTTATTACTTTTCCTAATAGGAATGAGGAGGCATGCCTTGTGATTAAATTTGATTAGATTCACAACACAAAGCAAATATGGCAATCTACTGCACGTTTTTTGCTTGTGAAATATTTATAAGTTTGGCGGAAATAGTTTGCAGTTTCACTGGCATAAGCTGTTACTATTCATAAATCACACAGTTTCAGTCTAGATGCAGCATTTATTCAGTTTCAGCTTTATTTTGGCAAAAGCATGCTCTTAAAACACAATAAAAATATGATATTAAAGAAGAATTCATTATAGTAGAAAACCATTACTTTCTTAAAACAAGTTATAAAAATCTCATTATACAGGCATTAATCATGACTAACAAAATCTAAAATGTAGGTTGGGTTATAATAGTTGCACTCAAAGTAAAGGAAGACGAATCAGAAAAACGAAAATTAAAATGAATTAAATACAATATGCATATACAATTATTCACAAGAAGGAATGGCTTAAAATGAGTCCATCTCACTGGGTCCTGTGCTACCAGAAGTGCTGTATACAAACTTAAAATTGTTTGTCAATACGAATGGCAACAGGCTGTAAATACAATCTACACAAGAAGCAAAAAATGTATTTAAAAGTTAAGATTAAAATCTCCTACATACAAAATAAATATGTGTATATATAAATATCTGTGCAAAAAAAAGAATGTAAAAAATGTCAATATAAACATCTTAATAGACAATTTTTTAGACCTTTGTATTTGAAAATATAGATCTAATACACTAGATTGACTCCGCGCATGCCACAATCCCATTCGTGTTTGTTCTGCAAAGGGCTGTGTCAGGACCTCTAAAACCCAATGATTTGCAGAGAGGCCTAATCCAGTGCATCCTCTGCCTGTTGTACGCCGGACAATGAAGTAGGATCTGGGATATATTCTCTACGGTCGTGCATCCCATCGGGCATATTCTACTCAACACTCAGACTGCTTCCATCTAGAAGTGAAAGCCCGGAGGGGTAAGGAGCCAATTCTAAACCTAATTTAAAGTGCACGTGCATGGGGTACCAAAATCCTGTCAAGATATGGCTCAAATTCATAATGGCATTTGGTTAATAAAAAGCTATCAGTTAAGCTTAAGGAGGAGGTTGCGGCCAAATGAGCGCCTATCTGTTTCATCCAATAGGTGCTCTTCAAGGTTTGATTAGCACTCTTAGGAAGGTGCAGGGGATCTATCCAAAAGGATCCTAGCCCCATTGCATAAAAGGCCTTCTTCCTGTATCTGCACCAAGGAATATCCTCACTTTGCGTCACTTTGCCGATCGGCCAGCACCGCTCAAAGCCATACTCTATATGAGTCAAAGGAATCTGTTGACCATAATCTTATCCCACACTGTAGAGGTCTCAATGCGGCTACATCTGCAATTGAGTATAGGTCCAAGTCCATTCGAATAGGGAGTGTCGGAGAACTCAAGGGTACTTCCAACAAAGCTTTGAAGAAGGAATTTGCCGCTTTCTCTAAGGCTAGTAGATTACAATTGTCCCACAACTCGGCACCATAGAGTACTCCCCCTCTGGCTTGGCTTTTGTATATCTCCATTGCTGGTGTAATGGAAAAGCTGGTGGATCTGCCAGAAAATCTCAAAATGCCTCCTGCTTTATGTTTTAAGGACATAATACTTTTTAGAGAGTACTCACTTATGCGAGTCCTCCTTCCTTATTCCCAAGTAATCAAAGTCTGGTACTCTTTCTAGAATATTTCCATCCATTAGAATCTTTTTCTTCGCTCTGCATTTAGGGTCACCAAAAACCATATATTTGGTTTTACTTGCAATAATTTGTATATCAAAATCCCCACAAAAACCCGAAAACCTCACAAGGAGTCTATTGAGACCTGAAGCAGTTTGGGCCAGTCTTTCCCAGTGAGCAAAGGATATGTCATCATTGTATTCACTGAGGTCGTAGATCTCAACTCAATTTGCCCAATACTAGTATTAGATGATAACCCCTGGGCCGGTATTCCTTTATCCAGCTGAGATTTCTGGAATACAATAAGTGAACCACTTTTAAGTGGTTTACACGACTCCAGAGATAATAGCCCTTCAACCAACTTGGGACAGACAAGCTTAAATTCTAAAGTGTTGCAGTTTCCTGGGATCTCTGAATAGCACTTAACGGAGATTATGTCAGAGTAAGTGATCGATCGACATTGCCTAACATGCCTTATCCTGTGAACAACTTTGTTTTTTAGTGAAAGGCTATCCTCTCTATTGGTAGAGGGAACTACCAGGACTTTGCACATATAAATTTGATAACCATTTGTATTGTGTTTTAGGCCTCGCACAACATGAGTAAAACCACATAATGTACATCCATGAGGGCTATTCATAGATAACAGACAGTTCAGTGTATTGGCTCCCTTGTTTCTAAAGCTACCCAAGGATACTCTGTACACTCATTCATCGAAAATTAATAATAAACAAGACTCCAAGAAAACAAAGTTCCCTAGGTGACAATGATATTAAAAAACTAAATCTATAAGGCAGGAAACAGGCCCCACCCCGCCTTTTCCTGTCGCTAATGGGCTCGGATGGTCCCGCCCTTGGCCCCGGATTTGCCCAGGCGTGTCCCACTGAGTAGGTGGATGATATGATAACTGCCCTGTGCAAATATTTGCAATAGAATATAAGTCAACAAAATTATATTAAGAGGAACCTAGATTTCAACAAAGTATTGCATATGTATTCTATCTATTTGAGAGTGGTTTGTCTGGACTGTCAAATGCTGTTAGTCATATTCTTAAAACAGGAGTTAATGTACAAAATATGTCTGCAGAAGTCTCTGTTAGGAAAAATCATGGAAGACATAAGAGGCTTGACTACAATTTAATACATTTGATTTCATGCCAAGGTGGGACCAATGATTACTAGTATCATCATCATGGTGAGCTCACGTCTATGTTGCAAAATTTAGGTTTACAAACTTGGTTTGTAACATTGAGTTGTGCAGAGTAAGCATGGGGATATTTACATACATTTTTGAGAGATGCAAACTCTATCATTAAAAGAATCAAACTGAAGACACCAGCAGAACTTTGTTCTTTAGATCCTGCAAATGTTTGTAGGAAATTTAACAACAGATTTCAAGCTATGTTATCCTTCATCTGCAACCAAAACACACATCTGCTGGAGAAATTACTGATTTCTCTTGATAGAAAGAGTACCAAACAAGAGATTCTCCTCAAATTCATATGCTGTTGCAGTTAACAGTTGCACCTAGATTTGAAACAGACACAGGTGAGTCTGTACTTTCGTTCTAAGAACAGTACTGTGTTTCCAATCACATACATGTGGAAAGTACTGTCAGTAGAAATAGAGAGGAAAAGGAATATTTTACACAAAATATTTTGGATTTCCAAGACCAGTTATTTCAAAAGGAACAGTGAACAGTTTTATGTCTGCAGCGAGACATACACTTACTAGTAAATCACCAAAAACACCTATGCTCTCAGGAGAAAAGGCTTTGAAAATATTAATGACTACAATCCTGCCATTTTGAGAATGTGGAATGCCACTATGTATATTAAATTTGTAGCAGACAACTCTAAATAGCTGTTACTCTTTATGTTACATCAAATATATATAAAAAAAACTGGAAAGACAGAGATGAAAGATGTATAGGAGAGGATCTCTGCTGAACAGTCTCTAACAAAAAAATGTACAACATCAGTTTGATAATGCTTTCACATGGGTTAATTGGACCCTATGGATGTTGTGATTGTTTGAGTTCTTCTATTTTGTATTTTAAGTTGAAAGGAATTGTTTGGGTTAGTCTAGGACTAGCATCAACTTGAAACAGAGTTTTGACATATTTTCAAGAAAATCAATATCTTACTGCATTTGAGCCAGGTGGTAGAGGTATTGTAAAAACAAACATGTTGGACATTTACTATCTAAAAGGGATTGCCCATCTTGAAAATGTTTGTCTCTCTGTACTGTACATATAGAAACAATGTGACAGAAAATGTAGATGAAGGTAAATTTACAGTAGTTGGTTGCAATTGGTGTATTTGGTATAATATGGCAACAGCAGTCTAATTAACCATAGAAAACTGAGCTGCAAGATTGTTGAAAAAAGAGATTTTTTTTATTTGGCATTTTGGAGCTTCCTAAACCTTGGCACTGTGAAACAGAAATACTAGGAGAGTTTGCCTGATGTGAAGACTCTTTCAATGCTGCAAAGGATGACACTGAGTGCTTGGCATTTGCAAACTACTTGAAAACTTTAAATGATGAAATTCAACAGGAAAATACAGTTGATGCTGAGGTAGCTATGGAGAGTTTGCAAAGTAGCCGAAGTTCAGGACCTCAAAGTCAGGATCAACTTGGACAGCCAATAATTAAAAATCAGGCTTGAAAACAAGACAGGAAACAATTGATTTGGCAGATTTAATTGCACATCTAAATGATGATCAAATGCAAATATATATGAAGGTTAAGGCTACAGTTGAGCATGGATTCCAAATGACAAGAAAGAGTATGCATGTTCAACATTTAAACCTATTCTGTTTTATGTCAGTGGTCAAGCTGGAACTGGTAAAGCTTTAATACACATTCTTACTGCTTTTCTCTAAAAGGCTACGGAGTGCAATTTTTCATGTGTGGTCACATGACCTACTGGATTAGCCGCACACAATATCAAAGGTATTACTTTGGTTCTACTTTCTATGCAGCCTTTGGAATATGACAACTAACTGGAATATGAAAAGGTATCTGAAGTAAAAAGGTAGAAGAAAAGGCCAAATGTGATGAGCAGAAATCCTTAATTATTTATTTAAGATAGCGGGAAGAAACTCCAGCCACTCCTCCTCTGCTCCTTCTCCAACTGCCTACCCTCTAACATTCTAGGCAGTACCGTTCTTAGAGCAGGGGCAGCTGGAAGATACAATGTTACATAACAAATGTAAACAAAGAGCAAAGGAAGAAAAGATAAAATGACATAAACCATGTGATACATTTTACATATATTAATGTTTTTTCCAAACAAAATACCACACCATCTTTCCCCTTCAAACAAATAAATATATACATATATACATTACTTAATTTTGACAATTCTATTGATGTTCCACACACTTCCATCATCCAACTTAGCTGCACCTCTGTAGATTCTAATAATTTTAAAGACCCTACTAAAGTGAGACTCCCCTCCACAAGTTCTCCCAGGAAACCTGACTTTAACCAAATCACCCACACAAAAATGCATCTCTTTTACAGATTTCCTTATATCATACACTTGTTTTCTTTTCTCCTGGCAAGACAAATGTTTACTCATTGCTGAATCTCTCCTACTATCATAATTGAGTTGTTCCTTGGTATATTCCTTAACCCACGGAGGATTTACCACTGTGTGGGGTATACGTTTCTTGAACATGACAAATGGGGATTGGCCAGTGCTAGTTTGTGGCATGAACATATATTCCTCAACCTTCTTCTTGATCATAAATTCCCAATCACAGTCTAAATGATTTGCCAACTGGATGGTCTCTTTAACATTCTGTTGAAGCATTCCACCATTCCATTGGTTTCTGGATATAAGGCACACTTTTTTTGTAGAATCCCTCTTTTCCTCAAAAACTCACACACAAGTTTAGACGTGAATTGAACGCCATTATCAGTCAAGATAGACCTAGGATTACCATCTCTGCTAAATACGTCTGTCAGGAATTCTACAACAGTCAAAGATGACACCTCAGAGGAAATCATGACTTCCGGCCACCTAGATAACTCATCCATGAGAACCACCACATATTTTGAATGAGATTTATGGTTCAACGGTCCCAAAATGTCAATGGATACCGAATCCCACACTTCACTGGGAATTATTTTGAGTATCATAGGTTGAGTTCTAATTTCAAATGACTTATCTGCTACATTACACTCCACACAATCTTGCACCTTCCTTTCAATAGTTAAATCCATCCCTGGCCACCAATACACTCCCCTTAGTCTTTCTTTAGTTTTGCAAATCCCATGATGACCACTGTGAGCAAGATCCATAATTCGCTCACGTAAATTACACGGGGGAATCAACCTTTCCCCTCTTAACACTATTCCATTCTGAATGGACAATTCATGCCAAATTTCACAAATGGCAAGTCCCCAAGTAACTCATTCATCAGTCTTTGAAAAACAGAAGCTACCGAACATAGTCCAAACGGCATCCGGTTGAATTTGTAAACAACATAAGGGGTGATGAGGGAAGTTAACAATTTAGATTCTTCACACAGTTGAACCTGGAGGTAAGCCGAGCTGAGATCTAAGGTGGTGAAGAATCTGGCATTACCCAACGAACTTATCATTTCGGTTATGTTAGGTAAAGGAAACCTGTCCTCAACTACTTCTTTATTCAAATTGCACAAGTCTACACATAACCTTATGTCTCCGTTGGCTTTAGAAGTAACAACAATTGGTACAACACATTCTGCAGCCTCAACTTTCTCAATGATGTTTTCCAACTCTAATCTCTGAAGTTCCCTTCTAACTTTGTCCCTCACACTAAAAGGAATGCTTCTAACTTTACATGCTATTGGTATCGCTCCTTTCTTAAGCACAATGTGATGCTTGTACCCTTTTACACACCCAATTTTATTGGAAAAAACATCAGGAAATTCATTCTTGAGATCTTCACCCTCAGCACAGACCTTTTGAACTTGAACTTGAAGAACTGCATTAGGGTTCAATACAATATTAAGCAATTTCTGATGGGGCCAACCCAAAATAGTATCACCCACAAGAGGAATATAAATCTTTCCTTCAATTGTATTTCCTTTGAACGTGATCTTAGCCTCAAAATACCCTTTTAACTCAATAGGTTTTCCACCATAACTAAAAGGCATAACATCTGGTGGTTGAAGAGTTACTTTGTTGACAACATTTTTTAAATAATCTGACTCCGAAATCAGAGTCAATTTTGCACCCGAATCCATCATCATGGAAACCTTGACCCCATTCACATCACCACATCAATAGGATATTCACAGCGTACACTAGTAATACAGTTTACATCATTGACAACTTGTAAAAAAAACGACCTCTCTTCATCTTCATCACTGCAAGCATACTCAATTTCATTCACCTTCACAACTTTCTTCTCTCCTGACTTGCAACACCTGGCAAAGTGCCCTTTCTTACCACATTTTTTACATAACACATTAAAGGCTGGAGAATCCTTGCTATTAGCTAAATGTGACAAAGAATTACATCTATAGCATAATAGTTTAGATTTAAATGATCCTGTGGGTTTTTTAGTTGCCACCTTTGCCTCAACTAAATGAACAGCTTTTAAGGCACTCTTGGACTTTCTTAAGTCTTCCATGCAAAGTTCAGAATGTTCAATTTGTTTTGCCACCATTATAACTTCAGCCAGGTTTGGATCGCCTTTGGACCACAAAGCTTCATTTATTTTGTCGCTTCTACATTCCAACATAAACTGGTCTCTAATGCGTTCCTCCACTGAGTCGCCAAACTTACACTGGGCAGCTAATTTTTGCAGATTTGTTACGAAATCCTCTACTGTCTCAGTTTCACCTTGCTTACATTTACCAAAGTAATATCTCTGTAGAATAATTGACACTTTTGGCAGAAAATGTCTATCCAACCTAAGCAAAGTTAACTCAAACTCATTCAAGTTCGTGTCACCTTCCGCTCCATCTGGGGAACTGATAACAGGTAAATTCTCCAAAATCTCCTGACCTTCTGCGCCCAAACAGTGTTGGAGAATGGAACTTTTCTGGTCTGCAGACAAATTACTTCCACAAACCCAAATGTACGTAAGGAAAACCTTCTTCCATTTACTCCACGGTATAGGTGGTTCACCAGGTAAAGACAAAAAAAATGGAGGCAGTGTGATATTCTGCATGTTTTCCCCCCCAAAAAATATAGTCTTTGGTCTATAAATACTTAAATTCACTTCCTGTAATACCAAGTTCACCATAAAATTTGATCCTTTAAAATGTAAGTATGCTATAATTATATTTAATAATCTACTGTAACGGAGCAGAGCATAGTAATGGAAATAAACATGGACACATTGTATAGCAATAGTTTAGCCAAAAGTTCTCTTTAGCAGAAAATCTTGTGAAAGCAGAACAATTTAAAGATGGTGTAGTAATTTATCGAAATGCATTTGAATCCTCAGGCTCGGGAACAGGAGAGAAATAAATCTCCTATTCCGTAAGTATTAAACGCCTGGTCGGGAAACTGCAGCGACCAAGACGTTGCCTAGCAACAGCAACCTCGACGCTGAGATGAAAGCGTTGGCAGGCAGCCAAGTCAAATACAGATCCTGAACGAAGACAAAACTTCTGACCCGTAGAGTCAATCCTCCTTCTGTGCGCGCTGTCACGGCACGGATAAAAGCGTTGGCAATGGGCCAAGAAAACCCATCTGCCAAATGCGAACACGACCTCCTGATGCGTAGGGAACAAACCCTCAGTCAAGGACATGCCTCGACCAAAGGCGTTGCCTGGAAACAGTCAACACACGTTCGCGAGAACCGCGCTGGCATAAGCGCTGAAGGAAAAAAAATAAAAGTGCAGGGATAAAAAGCAAAATCCCTGAAATTGAAGTGTCCTGAAGGTAACCTTCGATCCAGTAAAGCCTGCTGAAAGTCTGGCAAATATCCTCAGCTTAACACAAACTCCTCATAGGCTTGGATGTCCAGAAATCTTGAGGGCTGGAGTTTCAAGGGGCGCATCCCATCCTCGTTGCCAAAATGAAGTAAAAAGGTAGAAGAAAAGGCCAAATGCGATGAGCAGAAATCCTTAATTATTTATTTAAGATAGCGGAAAGAAACTCCAGCCACTCCTGCTCTGCTCCTTTTCCAACTGCCTACCCTCTAACATTCTAGGCAGTACGGTTCTTAGAGCAGGGGCAGCTGGAAGATACCATGTTACATAACAAATGTAAACAAAGAGCCAAGGAAGAAAAGTTAAAATGACATAAACCACATGATACATTTTTACATACATTAATGTTGTTTCCAAACACAATACCACAGTATCTGGTGAAGTTTGTCATGAAATATCAAGAGTGTTAATGGATTTGAAACCTTTAATGAGTGAAATGTGAGCATGACCTCAAACCTAATGCTTGCCTTTGTGCTCTGAAGAATACAAGATGTTCTGAGAACAGATTTGTATATCCTATTTTAAGGAAAACATTTCTTTTTTTGAGATCTACTGCAACTTACTTCTGTGAAGGGTCAGCCTGTGTCCAAAACACCATTCCATGATTAAACTAGAAAATGTTTGGCAAGCACTGGAAATGTCAATATTTGGTTAAAGTTTGAATATAAAGAATTAATCAGGAATATGTAATAATTATCTGACATTGACTATGGTAATATTTTGAAAGATATTAGTTTAGGTATTCTTTCAAAAGAGAGAAGATGTGTTGACAAAGTCATCTTCCTAAACAGCAGAACTAATGTTCGGGATTATACAAGATGGTAAACATATTGTGTGTCTTATGCCTACATTGGAGGAGTGTGCATTTTTGTTCAACAATGAATTGCAGGAATTGGAGAAAGAAGACATTTTGCACCTGAAGGCAAGAGATAAAATGGAACACCATGATGTTAGTGTACTTTTAAATGAAAAGTTACAAGCAAAACTGGATTCATTAGAAAAATCTGTTTCACAGACTAATGGATTGGTGAAATGTCTATGTCTATGCAAATGTTTAGGGTGATTTTGCACTTATATTGACATTGTTTAATTAATGGCGCTATGGGTAAAGTTTTTGATTTTATTACTTTTCCTAATAGGAATGAGGAGGCATGCCTTGTGATTAAATTTGATTAGATTCACAACACAAAGCAAATATGGCAATCTACTGCACGTTTTTTGCTTGTGAAATATTTATAAGTTTGGCGGAAATAGTTTGCAGTTTCACTGGCATAAGCTGTTACTATTCATAAATCACACAGTTTCAGTCTAGATGCAGCATTTATTCAGTTTCAGCTTTATTTTGGCAAAAGCATGCTCTTAAAACACAATAAAAATATGATATTAAAGAAGAATTCATTATACTAGAAAACCATTACTTTCTTAAAACAAGTTATAAAAATCTCATTATACAGGCATTAATCATGACTAACAAAATCTAAAATGTAGGTTGGGTTATAATAGTTGCACTCAAAGTAAAGGAAGACGAATCAGAAAAACGAAAATTAAAATGAATTAAATACAATATGCATATACAATTATTCACAAGGAGGAATGGCTTAAAATGAGTCCATCTCACTGGGTCCTGTGCTACCAGAAGTGCTGTATACAAACTTAAAATTGTTTGTCAATACGAATGGCAACAGGCTGTAAATACAATCTACACAAGAAGCAAAAAATGTATTTAAAAGTTAAGATTAAAATCTCCTACATACAAAATAAATATGTGTATATATAAATATCTGTGCAAAAAAAAGAATGTAAAAAATGTCAATATAAACATCTTAATAGACAATTTTTTAGACCTTTGTATTTGAAAATATAGATCTAATACACTAGATTGACTCCGCGCATGCCACAATCCCATTCGTGTTTGTTCTGCAAAGGGCTGTGTCAGGACCTCTAAAACCCAATGATTTGCAGAGAGGCCTAATCCAGTGCATCCTCTGCCTGTTGTACGCCGGACAATGAAGTAGGATCTGGGATATATTCTCTACGGTCGTGCATCCCATCGGGCATATTCTACTCAACACTCAGACTGCTTCCATCTAGAAGTGAAAGCCCGGAGGGGTAAGGAGCCAATTCTAAACCTAATTTAAAGTGCACGTGCATGGGGTACCAAAATCCTGTCAAGATATGGCTCAAATTCATAATGGCATTTGGTTAATAAAAAGCTATCAGTTAAGCTTAAGGAGGAGGTTGCGGCCAAATGAGCGCCTATCTGTTTCATCCAATAGGTGCTCTTCAAGGTTTGATTAGCACTCTTAGGAAGGTGCAGGGGATCTATCCAAAAGGATCCTAGCCCCATTGCATAAAAGGCCTTCTTCCTGTATCTGCACCAAGGAATATCCTCACTTTGCGTCACTTTGCCGATCGGCCAGCACCGCTCAAAGCCATACTCTATATGAGTCAAAGGAATCTGTTGACCATAATCTTATCCCACACTGTAGAGGTCTCAATGCGGCTACATCTGCAATTGAGTATAGGTCCAAGTCCATTCGAATAGGGAGTGTCGGAGAACTCAAGGGTACTTCCAACAAAGCTTTGAAGAAGGAATTTGCCGCTTTCTCTAAGGCTAGTAGATTACAATTGTCCCACAACTCGGCACCATAGAGTACTCCCCCTCTGGCTTGGCTTTTGTATATCTCCATTGCTGGTGTAATGGAAAAGCTGGTGGATCTGCCAGAAAATCTCAAAATGCCTCCTGCTTTATGTTTTAAGGACATAATACTTTTTAGAGAGTACTCACTTATGCGAGTCCTCCTTCCTTATTCCCAAGTAATCAAAGTCTGGTACTCTTTCTAGAATATTTCCATCCATTAGAATCTTTTTCTTCGCTCTGCATTTAGGGTCACCAAAAACCATATATTTGGTTTTACTTGCAATAATTTGTATATCAAAATCCCCACAAAAACCCGAAAACCTCACAAGGAGTCTATTGAGACCTGAAGCAGTTTGGGCCAGTCTTTCCCAGTGAGCAAAGGATATGTCATCATTGTATTCACTGAGGTCGTAGATCTCAACTCAATTTGCCCAATACTAGTATTAGATGATAACCCCTGGGCCGGTATTCCTTTATCCAGCTGAGATTTCTGGAATACAATAAGTGAACCACTTTTAAGTGGTTTACACGACTCCAGAGATAATAGCCCTTCAACCAACTTGGGACAGACAAGCTTAAATTCTAAAGTGTTGCAGTTTCCTGGGATCTCTGAATAGCACTTAACGGAGATTATGTCAGAGTAAGTGATCGATCGACATTGCCTAACATGCCTTATCCTGTGAACAACTTTGTTTTTTAGTGAAAGGCTATCCTCTCTATTGGTAGAGGGAACTACCAGGACTTTGCACATATAAATTTGATAACCATTTGTATTGTGTTTTAGGCCTCGCACAACATGAGTAAAACCACATAATGTACATCCATGAGGGCTATTCATAGATAACAGACAGTTCAGTGTATTGGCTCCCTTGTTTCTAAAGCTACCCAAGGATACTCTGTACACTCATTCATCGAAAATTAATAATAAACAAGACTCCAAGAAAACAAAGTTCCCTAGGTGACAATGATATTAAAAAACTAAATCTATAAGGCAGGAAACAGGCCCCACCCCGCCTTTTCCTGTCGCTAATGGGCTCGGATGGTCCCGCCCTTGGCCCCGGATTTGCCCAGGCGTGTCCCACTGAGTAGGTGGATGATATGATAACTGCCCTGTGCAAATATTTGCAATAGAATATAAGTCAACAAAATTATATTAAGAGGAACCTAGATTTCAACAAAGTATTGCATATGTATTCTATCTATTTGAGAGTGGTTTGTCTGGACTGTCAAATGCTGTTAGTCATATTCTTAAAACAGGAGTTAATGTACAAAATATGTCTGCAGAAGTCTCTGTTAGGAAAAATCATGGAAGACATAAGAGGCTTGACTACAATTTAATACATTTGATTTCATGCCAAGGTGGGACCAATGATTACTAGTATCATCATCATGGTGAGCTCACGTCTAAGTTGCAAAATTTAGGTTTACAAACTTGGTTTGTAACATTGAGTTGTGCAGAGTAAGCATGGGGATATTTACATACATTTTTGAGAGATGCAAACTCTATCATTAAAAGAATCAAACTGAAGACACCAGCAGAACTTTGTTCTTTAGATCCTGCAAATGTTTGTAGGAAATTTAACAACAGATTTCAAGCTATGTTATCCTTCATCTGCAACCAAAACACACATCTGCTGGAGAAATTACTGATTTCTCTTGATAGAAAGAGTACCAAACAAGAGATTCTCCTCAAATTCATATGCTGTTGCAGTTAACAGTTGCACCTAGATTTGAAACAGACACAGGTGAGTCTGTACTTTCGTTCTAAGAACAGTACTGTGTTTCCAATCACATACATGTGGAAAGTACTGTCAGTAGAAATAGAGAGGAAAAGGAATATTTTACACAAAATATTTTGAATTTCCAAGACCAGTTATTTCAAAAGGAACAGTGAACAGTTTTATGTCTGCAGCGAGACATACACTTACTAGTAAATCACCAAAAACACCTATGCTCTCAGGAGAAAAGGCTTTGAAAATATTAATGACTACAATCCTGCCATTTTGAGAATGTGGAATGCCACTATGTATATTAAATTTGTAGCAGACAACTCTAAATAGCTGTTACTCTTTATGTTACATCAAATATATATAAAAAAAACTGGAAAGACAGAGATGAAAGATGTATAGGAGAGGATCTCTGCTGAACAGTCTCTAACAAAAAAATGTACAACATCAGTTTGATAATGCTTTCACATGGGTTAATTGGACCCTATGGATGTTGTGATTGTTTGAGTTCTTCTATTTTGTATTTTAAGTTGAAAGGAATTGTTTGGGTTAGTCTAGGACTAGCATCAACTTGAAACAGAGTTTTGACATATTTTCAAGAAAATCAATATCTTACTGCATTTGAGCCAGGTGGTAGAGGTATTGTAAAAACAAACATGTTGGACATTTACTATCTAAAAGGGATTGCCCATCTTGAAAATGTTTGTCTCTCTGTACTGTACATATAGAAACAATGTGACAGAAAATGTAGATGAAGGTAAATTTACAGTAGTTGGTTGCAATTGGTGTATTTGGTATAATATGGCAACAGCAGTCTAATTAACCATAGAAAACTGAGCTGCGAGATTGTTGAAAAAAGAGATTTTTTTTATTTGGCATTTTGGAGCTTCCTAAACCTTGGCACTGTGAAACAGAAATACTAGGAGAGTTTGCCTGATGTGAAGACTCTTTCAATGCTGCAAAGGATGACACTGAGTGCTTGGCATTTGCAAACTACTTGAAAACTTTAAATGATGAAATTCAACAGGAAAATACAGTTGATGCTGAGGTAGCTATGGAGAGTTTGCAAAGTAGCCGAAGTTCAGGACCTCAAAGTCAGGATCAACTTGGACAGCCAATAATTAAAAATCAGGCTTGAAAACAAGACAGGAAACAATTGATTTGGCAGATTTAATTGCACATCTAAATGATGATCAAATGCAAATATATATGAAGGTTAAGGCTACAGTTGAGCATGGATTCCAAATGACAAGAAAGAGTATGCATGTTCAACATTTAAACCTATTCTGTTTTATGTCAGTGGTCAAGCTGGAACTGGTAAAGCTTTAATACACATTCTTACTGCTTTTCTCTAAAAGGCTACGGAGTGCAATTTTTCATGTGTGGTCACATGACCTACTGGATTAGCCGCACACAATATCAAAGGTATTACTTTGGTTCTACTTTCTATGCAGCCTTTGGAATATGACAACTAACTGGAATATGAAAAGGTATCTGAAGTAAAAAGGTAGAAGAAAAGGCCAAATGTGATGAGCAGAAATCCTTAATTATTTATTTAAGATAGCGGGAAGAAACTCCAGCCACTCCTCCTCTGCTCCTTCTCCAACTGCCTACCCTCTAACATTCTAGGCAGTACCGTTCTTAGAGCAGGGGCAGCTGGAAGATACAATGTTACATAACAAATGTAAACAAAGAGCAAAGGAAGAAAAGATAAAATGACATAAACCATGTGATACATTTTACATATATTAATGTTTTTTCCAAACAAAATACCACACCATCTTTCCCCTTCAAACAAATAAATATATACATATATACATTACTTAATTTTGACAATTCTATTGATGTTCCACACACTTCCATCATCCAACTTAGCTGCACCTCTGTAGATTCTAATAATTTTAAAGACCCTACTAAAGTGAGACTCCCCTCCACAAGTTCTCCCAGGAAACCTGACTTTAACCAAATCACCCACACAAAAATGCATCTCTTTTACAGATTTCCTTATATCATACACTTGTTTTCTTTTCTCCTGGCAAGACAAATGTTTACTCATTGCTGAATTTCTCCTACTATCATAATTGAGTTGTTCCTTGGTATATTCCTTAACCCACGGAGGATTTACCACTGTGTGGGGTATACGTTTCTTGAACATGACAAATGGGGATTGGCCAGTGCTAGTTTGTGGCATGAACATATATTCCTCAACCTTCTTCTTGATCATAAATTCCCAATCACAGTCTAAATGATTTGCCAACTGGATGGTCTCTTTAACATTCTGTTGAAGCATTCCACCATTCCATTGGTTTCTGGATATAAGGCACACTTTTTTTGTAGAATCCCTCTTTTCCTCAAAAACTCACACACAAGTTTAGACGTGAATTGAACGCCATTATCAGTCAAGATAGACCTAGGATTACCATCTCTGCTAAATACGTCTGTCAGGAATTCTACAACAGTCAAAGATGACACCTCAGAGGAAATCATGACTTCCGGCCACCTAGATAACTCATCCATGAGAACCACCACATATTTTGAATGAGATTTATGGTTCAACGGTCCCAAAATGTCAATGGATACCGAATCCCACACTTCACTGGGAATTATTATGAGTATCATAGGTTGAGTTCTAATTTCAAATGACTTATCTGCTACATTACACTCCACACAATCTTGCACCTTCCTTTCAATAGTTAAATCCATCCCTGGCCACCAATACACTCCCCTTAGTCTTTCTTTAGTTTTGCAAATCCCATTATGACCACTGTGAGCAAGATCCATAATTCGCTCACGTAAATTACACGGGGGAATCAACCTTTCCCCTCTTAACACTATTCCATTCTGAATGGACAATTCATGCCAAATTTCACAAATGGCAAGTCCCCAAGTAACTCATTCATCAGTCTTTGAAAAACAGAAGCTACCGAACATAGTCCAAACGGCATCCGGTTGAATTTGTAAACAACATAAGGGGTGATGAGGGAAGTTAACAATTTAGATTCTTCACACAGTTGAACCTGGAGGTAAGCCGAGCTGAGATCTAAGGTGGTGAAGAATCTGGCATTACCCAACGAACTTATCATTTCGGTTATGTTAGGTAAAGGAAACCTGTCCTCAACTACTTCTTTATTCAAATTGCACAAGTCTACACATAACCTTATGTCTCCGTTGGCTTTAGAAGTAACAACAATTGGTACAACACATTCTGCAGCCTCAACTTTCTCAATGATGTTTTCCAACTCTAATCTCTGAAGTTCCCTTCTAACTTTGTCCCTCACACTAAAAGGAATGCTTCTAACTTTACATGCTATTGGTATCGCTCCTTTCTTAAGCACAATGTGATGCTTGTACCCTTTTACACACCCAATTTTATTGGAAAAAACATCAGGAAATTCATTCTTGAGATCTTCACCCTCAGCACAGACCTTTTGAACTTGAACTTGAAGAACTGCATTAGGGTTCAATACAATATTAAGCAATTTCTGATGGGGCCAACCCAAAATAGTATCACCCACAAGAGGAATATAAATCTTTCCTTCAATTGTATTTCCTTTGAACGTGATCTTAGCCTCAAAATACCCTTTTAACTCAATAGGTTTTCCACCATAACTAAAAGGCATAACATCTGGTGGTTGAAGAGTTACTTTGTTGACAACATTTTTTAAATAATCTGACTCCGAAATCAGAGTCAATTTTGCACCCGAATCCATCATCATGGAAACCTTGACCCCATTCACATCACCACATCAATAGGATATTCACAGCGTACACTAGTAATACAGTTTACATCATTGACAACTTGTAAAAAAAACGACCTCTCTTCATCTTCATCACTGCAAGCATACTCAATTTCATTCACCTTCACAACTTTCTTCTCTCCTGACTTGCAACACCTGGCAAAGTGCCCTTTCTTACCACATTTTTTACATAACACATTAAAGGCTGGAGAATCCTTGCTATTAGCTAAATGTGACAAAGAATTACATCTATAGCATAATAGTTTAGATTTAAATGATCCTGTGGGTTTTTTAGTTGCCACCTTTGCCTCAACTAAATGAACAGCTTTTAAGGCACTCTTGGACTTTCTTAAGTCTTCCATGCAAAGTTCAGAATGTTCAATTTGTTTTGCCACCATTATAACTTCAGCCAGGTTTGGATCGCCTTTGGACCACAAAGCTTCATTTATTTTGTCGCTTCTACATTCCAACATAAACTGGTCTCTAATGCGTTCCTCCACTGAGTCGCCAAACTTACACTGGGCAGCTAATTTTTGCAGATTTGTTACGAAATCCTCTACTGTCTCAGTTTCACCTTGCTTACATTTACCAAAGTAATATCTCTGTAGAATAATTGACACTTTTGGCAGAAAATGTCTATCCAACCTAAGCAAAGTTAACTCAAACTCATTCAAGTTCGTGTCACCTTCCGCTCCATCTGGGGAACTGATAACAGGTAAATTCTCCAAAATCTCCTGACCTTCTGCGCCCAAACAGTGTTGGAGAATGGAACTTTTCTGGTCTGCAGACAAATTACTTCCACAAACCCAAATGTACGTAAGGAAAACCTTCTTCCATTTACTCCACGGTATAGGTGGTTCACCAGGTAAAGACAAAAAAAATGGAGGCAGTGTGATATTCTGCATGTTTTCCCCCCCAAAAAATATAGTCTTTGGTCTATAAATACTTAAATTCACTTCCTGTAATACCAAGTTCACCATAAAATTTGATCCTTTAAAATGTAAGTATGCTATAATTATATTTAATAATCTACTGTAACGGAGCAGAGCATAGTAATGGAAATAAACATGGACACATTGTATAGCAATAGTTTAGCCAAAAGTTCTCTTTAGCAGAAAATCTTGTGAAAGCAGAACAATTTAAAGATGGTGTAGTAATTTATCGAAATGCATTTGAATCCTCAGGCTCGGGAACAGGAGAGAAATAAATCTCCTATTCCGTAAGTATTAAACGCCTGGTCGGGAAACTGCAGCGACCAAGACGTTGCCTAGCAACAGCAACCTCGACGCTGAGATGAAAGCGTTGGCAGGCAGCCAAGTCAAATACAGATCCTGAACGAAGACAAAACTTCTGACCCGTAGAGTCAATCCTCCTTCTGTGCGCGCTGTCACGGCACGGATAAAAGCGTTGGCAATGGGCCAAGAAAACCCATCTGCCAAATGCGAACACGACCTCCTGATGCGTAGGGAACAAACCCTCAGTCAAGGACATGCCTCGACCAAAGGCGTTGCCTGGAAACAGTCAACACACGTTCGCGAGAACCGCGCTGGCATAAGCGCTGAAGGAAAAAAAATAAAAGTGCAGGGATAAAAAGCAAAATCCCTGAAATTGAAGTGTCCTGAAGGTAACCTTCGATCCAGTAAAGCCTGCTGAAAGTCTGGCAAATATCCTCAGCTTAACACAAACTCCTCATAGGCTTGGATGTCCAGAAATCTTGAGGGCTGGAGTTTCAAGGGGCGCATCCCATCCTCGTTGCCAAAATGAAGTAAAAAGGTAGAAGAAAAGGCCAAATGCGATGAGCAGAAATCCTTAATTATTTATTTAAGATAGCGGAAAGAAACTCCAGCCACTCCTGCTCTGCTCCTTTTCCAACTGCCTACCCTCTAACATTCTAGGCAGTACGGTTCTTAGAGCAGGGGCAGCTGGAAGATACCATGTTACATAACAAATGTAAACAAAGAGCCAAGGAAGAAAAGTTAAAATGACATAAACCACATGATACATTTTTACATACATTAATGTTGTTTCCAAACACAATACCACAGTATCTGGTGAAGTTTGTCATGAAATATCAAGAGTGTTAATGGATTTGAAACCTTTAATGAGTGAAATGTGAGCATGACCTCAAACCTAATGCTTGCCTTTGTGCTCTGAAGAATACAAGATGTTCTGAGAACAGATTTGTATATCCTATTTTAAGGAAAACATTTCTTTTTTTGAGATCTACTGCAACTTACTTCTGTGAAGGGTCAGCCTGTGTCCAAAACACCATTCCATGATTAAACTAGAAAATGTTTGGCAAGCACTGGAAATGTCAATATTTGGTTAAAGTTTGAATATAAAGAATTAATCAGGAATATGTAATAATTATCTGACATTGACTATGGTAATATTTTGAAAGATATTAGTTTAGGTATTCTTTCAAAAGAGAGAAGATGTGTTGACAAAGTCATCTTCCTAAACAGCAGAACTAATGTTCGGGATTATACAAGATGGTAAACATATTGTGTGTCTTATGCCTACATTGGAGGAGTGTGCATTTTTGTTCAACAATGAATTGCAGGAATTGGAGAAAGAAGACATTTTGCACCTGAAGGCAAGAGATAAAATGGAACACCATGATGTTAGTGTACTTTTAAATGAAAAGTTACAAGCAAAACTGGATTCATTAGAAAAATCTGTTTCACAGACTAATGGATTGGTGAAATGTCTATGTCTATGCAAATGTTTAGGGTGATTTTGCACTTATATTGACATTGTTTAATTAATGGCGCTATGGGTAAAGTTTTTGATTTTATTACTTTTCCTAATAGGAATGAGGAGGCATGCCTTGTGATTAAATTTGATTAGATTCACAACACAAAGCAAATATGGCAATCTACTGCACGTTTTTTGCTTGTGAAATATTTATAAGTTTGGCGGAAATAGTTTGCAGTTTCACTGGCATAAGCTGTTACTATTCATAAATCACACAGTTTCAGTCTAGATGCAGCATTTATTCAGTTTCAGCTTTATTTTGGCAAAAGCATGCTCTTAAAACACAATAAAAATATGATATTAAAGAAGAATACATTATAGTAGAAAACCATTACTTTCTTAAAACAAGTTATAAAAATCTCATTATACAGGCATTAATCATGACTAACAAAATCTAAAATGTAGGTTGGGTTATAATAGTTGCACTCAAAGTAAAGGAAGACGAATCAGAAAAACGAAAATTAAAATGAATTAAATACAATATGCATATACAATTATTCACAAGGAGGAATGGCTTAAAATGAGTCCATCTCACTGGGTCCTGTGCTACCAGAAGTGCTGTATACAAACTTAAAATTGTTTGTCAATACGAATGGCAACAGGCTGTAAATACAATCTACACAAGAAGCAAAAAATGTATTTAAAAGTTAAGATTAAAATCTCCTACATACAAAATAAATATGTGTATATATAAATATCTGTGCAAAAAAAAGAATGTAAAAAATGTCAATATAAACATCTTAATAGACAATTTTTTAGACCTTTGTATTTGAAAATATAGATCTAATACACTAGATTGACTCCGCGCATGCCACAATCCCATTCGTGTTTGTTCTGCAAAGGGCTGTGTCAGGACCTCTAAAACCCAATGATTTGCAGAGAGGCCTAATCCAGTGCATCCTCTGCCTGTTGTACGCCGGACAATGAAGTAGGATCTGGGATATATTCTCTACGGTCGTGCATCCCATCGGGCATATTCTACTCAACACTCAGACTGCTTCCATCTAGAAGTGAAAGCCCGGAGGGGTAAGGAGCCAATTCTAAACCTAATTTAAAGTGCACGTGCATGGGGTACCAAAATCCTGTCAAGATATGGCTCAAATTCATAATGGCATTTGGTTAATAAAAAGCTATCAGTTAAGCTTAAGGAGGAGGTTGCGGCCAAATGAGCGCCTATCTGTTTCATCCAATAGGTGCTCTTCAAGGTTTGATTAGCACTCTTAGGAAGGTGCAGGGGATCTATCCAAAAGGATCCTAGCCCCATTGCATAAAAGGCCTTCTTCCTGTATCTGCACCAAGGAATATCCTCACTTTGCGTCACTTTGCCGATCGGCCAGCACCGCTCAAAGCCATACTCTATATGAGTCAAAGGAATCTGTTGACCATAATCTTATCCCACACTGTAGAGGTCTCAATGCGGCTACATCTGCAATTGAGTATAGGTCCAAGTCCATTCGAATAGGGAGTGTCGGAGAACTCAAGGGTACTTCCAACAAAGCTTTGAAGAAGGAATTTGCCGCTTTCTCTAAGGCTAGTAGATTACAATTGTCCCACAACTCGGCACCATAGAGTACTCCCCCTCTGGCTTGGCTTTTGTATATCTCCATTGCTGGTGTAATGGAAAAGCTGGTGGATCTGCCAGAAAATCTCAAAATGCCTCCTGCTTTATGTTTTAAGGACATAATACTTTTTAGAGAGTACTCACTTATGCGAGTCCTCCTTCCTTATTCCCAAGTAATCAAAGTCTGGTACTCTTTCTAGAATATTTCCATCCATTAGAATCTTTTTCTTCGCTCTGCATTTAGGGTCACCAAAAACCATATATTTGGTTTTACTTGCAATAATTTGTATATCAAAATCCCCACAAAAACCCGAAAACCTCACAAGGAGTCTATTGAGACCTGAAGCAGTTTGGGCCAGTCTTTCCCAGTGAGCAAAGGATATGTCATCATTGTATTCACTGAGGTCGTAGATCTCAACTCAATTTGCCCAATACTAGTATTAGATGATAACCCCTGGGCCGGTATTCCTTTATCCAGCTGAGATTTCTGGAATACAATAAGTGAACCACTTTTAAGTGGTTTACACGACTCCAGAGATAATAGCCCTTCAACCAACTTGGGACAGACAAGCTTAAATTCTAAAGTGTTGCAGTTTCCTGGGATCTCTGAATAGCACTTAACGGAGATTATGTCAGAGTAAGTGATCGATCGACATTGCCTAACATGCCTTATCCTGTGAACAACTTTGTTTTTTAGTGAAAGGCTATCCTCTCTATTGGTAGAGGGAACTACCAGGACTTTGCACATATAAATTTGATAACCATTTGTATTGTGTTTTAGGCCTCGCACAACATGAGTAAAACCACATAATGTACATCCATGAGGGCTATTCATAGATAACAGACAGTTCAGTGTATTGGCTCCCTTGTTTCTAAAGCTACCCAAGGATACTCTGTACACTCATTCATCGAAAATTAATAATAAACAAGACTCCAAGAAAACAAAGTTCCCTAGGTGACAATGATATTAAAAAACTAAATCTATAAGGCAGGAAACAGGCCCCACCCCGCCTTTTCCTGTCGCTAATGGGCTCGGATGGTCCCGCCCTTGGCCCCGGATTTGCCCAGGCGTGTCCCACTGAGTAGGTGGATGATATGATAACTGCCCTGTGCAAATATTTGCAATAGAATATAAGTCAACAAAATTATATTAAGAGGAACCTAGATTTCAACAAAGTATTGCATATGTATTCTATCTATTTGAGAGTGGTTTGTCTGGACTGTCAAATGCTGTTAGTCATATTCTTAAAACAGGAGTTAATGTACAAAATATGTCTGCAGAAGTCTCTGTTAGGAAAAATCATGGAAGACATAAGAGGCTTGACTACAATTTAATACATTTGATTTCATGCCAAGGTGGGACCAATGATTACTAGTATCATCATCATGGTGAGCTCACGTCTATGTTGCAAAATTTAGGTTTACAAACTTGGTTTGTAACATTGAGTTGTGCAGAGTAAGCATGGGGATATTTACATACATTTTTGAGAGATGCAAACTCTATCATTAAAAGAATCAAACTGAAGACACCAGCAGAACTTTGTTCTTTAGATCCTGCAAATGTTTGTAGGAAATTTAACAACAGATTTCAAGCTATGTTATCCTTCATCTGCAACCAAAACACACATCTGCTGGAGAAATTACTGATTTCTCTTGATAGAAAGAGTACCAAACAGGAGATTCTCCTCAAATTCATATGCTGTTGCAGTTAACAGTTGCACCTAGATTTGAAACAGACACAGGTGAGTCTGTACTTTCGTTCTAAGAACAGTACTGTGTTTCCAATCACATACATGTGGAAAGTACTGTCAGTAGAAATAGAGAGGAAAAGGAATATTTTACACAAAATATTTTGAATTTCCAAGACCAGTTATTTCAAAAGGAACAGTGAACAGTTTTATGTCTGCAGCGAGACATACACTTACTAGTAAATCACCAAAAACACCTATGCTCTCAGGAGAAAAGGCTTTGAAAATATTAATGACTACAATCCTGCCATTTTGAGAATGTGGAATGCCACTATGTATATTAAATTTGTAGCAGACAACTCTAAATAGCTGTTACTCTTTATGTTACATCAAATATATATAAAAAAACTGGAAAGACAGAGATGAAAGATGTATAGGAGAGGATCTCTGCTGAACAGTCTCTAACAAAAAAATGTACAACATCAGTTTGATAATGCTTTCACATGGGTTAATTGGACCCTATGGATGTTGTGATTGTTTGAGTTCTTCTATTTTGTATTTTAAGTTGAAAGGAATTGTTTGGGTTAGTCTAGGACTAGCATCAACTTGAAACAGAGTTTTGACATATTTTCAAGAAAATCAATATCTTACTGCATTTGAGCCAGGTGGTAGAGGTATTGTAAAAACAAACATGTTGGACATTTACTATCTAAAAGGGATTGCCCATCTTGAAAATGTTTGTCTCTCTGTACTGTACATATAGAAACAATGTGACAGAAAATGTAGATGAAGGTAAATTTACAGTAGTTGGTTGCAATTGGTGTATTTGGTATAATATGGCAACAGCAGTCTAATTAACCATAGAAAACTGAGCTGCGAGATTGTTGAAAAAAGAGATTTTTTTTATTTGGCATTTTGGAGCTTCCTAAACCTTGGCACTGTGAAACAGAAATACTAGGAGAGTTTGCCTGATGTGAAGACTCTTTCAATGCTGCAAAGGATGACACTGAGTGCTTGGCATTTGCAAACTACTTGAAAACTTTAAATGATGAAATTCAACAGGAAAATACAGTTGATGCTGAGGTAGCTATGGAGAGTTTGCAAAGTAGCCGAAGTTCAGGACCTCAAAGTCAGGATCAACTTGGACAGCCAATAATTAAAAATCAGGCTTGAAAACAAGACAGGAAACAATTGATTTGGCAGATTTAATTGCACATCTAAATGATGATCAAATGCAAATATATATGAAGGTTAAGGCTACAGTTGAGCATGGATTCCAAATGACAAGAAAGAGTATGCATGTTCAACATTTAAACCTATTCTGTTTTATGTCAGTGGTCAAGCTGGAACTGGTAAAGCTTTAATACACATTCTTACTGCTTTTCTCTAAAAGGCTACGGAGTGCAATTTTTCATGTGTGGTCACATGACCTACTGGATTAGCCGCACACAATATCAAAGGTATTACTTTGGTTCTACTTTCTATGCAGCCTTTGGAATATGACAACTAACTGGAATATGAAAAGGTATCTGAAGTAAAAAGGTAGAAGAAAAGGCCAAATGTGATGAGCAGAAATCCTTAATTATTTATTTAAGATAGCGGGAAGAAACTCCAGCCACTCCTCCTCTGCTCCTTCTCCAACTGCCTACCCTCTAACATTCTAGGCAGTACCGTTCTTAGAGCAGGGGCAGCTGGAAGATACAATGTTACATAACAAATGTAAACAAAGAGCAAAGGAAGAAAAGATAAAATGACATAAACCATGTGATACATTTTACATATATTAATGTTTTTTCCAAACAAAATACCACACCATCTTTCCCCTTCAAACAAATAAATATATACATATATACATTACTTAATTTTGACAATTCTATTGATGTTCCACACACTTCCATCATCCAACTTAGCTGCACCTCTGTAGATTCTAATAATTTTAAAGACCCTACTAAAGTGAGACTCCCCTCCACAAGTTCTCCCAGGAAACCTGACTTTAACCAAATCACCCACACAAAAATGCATCTCTTTTACAGATTTCCTTATATCATACACTTGTTTTCTTTTCTCCTGGCAAGACAAATGTTTACTCATTGCTGAATCTCTCCTACTATCATAATTGAGTTGTTCCTTGGTATATTCCTTAACCCACGGAGGATTTACCACTGTGTGGGGTATACGTTTCTTGAACATGACAAATGGGGATTGGCCAGTGCTAGTTTGTGGCATGAACATATATTCCTCAACCTTCTTCTTGATCATAAATTCCCAATCACAGTCTAAATGATTTGCCAACTGGATGGTCTCTTTAACATTCTGTTGAAGCATTCCACCATTCCATTGGTTTCTGGATATAAGGCACACTTTTTTTGTAGAATCCCTCTTTTCCTCAAAAACTCACACACAAGTTTAGACGTGAATTGAACGCCATTATCAGTCAAGATAGACCTAGGATTACCATCTCTGCTAAATACGTCTGTCAGGAATTCTACAACAGTCAAAGATGACACCTCAGAGGAAATCATGACTTCCGGCCACCTAGATAACTCATCCATGAGAACCACCACATATTTTGAATGAGATTTATGGTTCAACGGTCCCAAAATGTCAATGGATACCGAATCCCACACTTCACTGGGAATTATTATGAGTATCATAGGTTGAGTTCTAATTTCAAATGACTTATCTGCTACATTACACTCCACACAATCTTGCACCTTCCTTTCAATAGTTAAATCCATCCCTGGCCACCAATACACTCCCCTTAGTCTTTCTTTAGTTTTGCAAATCCCATTATGACCACTGTGAGCAAGATCCATAATTCGCTCACGTAAATTACACGGGGGAATCAACCTTTCCCCCTCTTAACACTATTCCATTCTGAATGGACAATTAATGCCAAATTTCACAAATGGCAAGTCCCCAAGTAACTCATTCATCAGTCTTTGAAAAACAGAAGCTACCGAACATAGTCCAAACGGCATCCGTTGAATTTGTAAACAACATAAGGGGTGATGAGGGAAGTTAACAATTTAGATTCTTCACACAGTTGAACCTGGAGGTAAGCCGAGCTGAGATCTAAGGTGGTGAAGAATCTGGCATTACCCAACGAACTTATCATTTCGGTTATGTTAGGTAAAGGAAACCTGTCCTCAACTACTTCTTTATTCAAATTGCACAAGTCTACACATAACCTTATGTCTCCGTTGGCTTTAGAAGTAACAACAATTGGTACAACACATTCTGCAGCCTCAACTTTCTCAATGATGTTTTCCAACTCTAATCTCTGAAGTTCCCTTCTAACTTTGTCCCTCACACTAAAAGGAATGCTTCTAACTTTACATGCTATTGGTATCGCTCCTTTCTTAAGCACAATGTGATGCTTGTACCCTTTTACACACCCAATTTTATTGGAAAAAACATCAGGAAATTCATTCTTGAGATCTTCACCCTCAGCACAGACCTTTTGAACTTGAACTTGAAGAACTGCATTAGGGTTCAATACAATATTAAGCAATTTCTGATGGGGCCAACCCAAAATAGTATCACCCACAAGAGGAATATAAATCTTTCCTTCAATTGTATTTCCTTTGAACGTGATCTTAGCCTCAAAATACCCTTTTAACTCAATAGGTTTTCCACCATAACTAAAAGGCATAACATCTGGTGGTTGAAGAGTTACTTTGTTGACAACATTTTTTAAATAATCTGACTCCGAAATCAGAGTCAATTTTGCACCCGAATCCATCATCATGGAAACCTTGACCCCATTCACATCACCACATCAATAGGATATTCACAGCGTACACTAGTAATACAGTTTACAT